>NW_027453504.1:0-12336 GCF_964194025.1 Convolutriloba macropyga | reverse complement strand
ATTCTAATTAAATTATTAAAAGAGAGACGGAATTAAGGGACGAACACGACTGTTTTTTTAATAAAAAACCTGACTTGTATTTTGATTATTTTTTAAATTCTAAGTTTGACGCACTCTCGATTCCAATTGAGAAAATTAAGAGTTTATAGCAACAAAAAACTAGCAAACGCAATACGAAACAGAGAAGATTGCTTAGAGATATAAATTTTTTTGTTTTGAATCGCGTTTACTGCCACGCCATCGATTTAATTGAGAACTGAAATTAGTTTTTTGTATTATTTTAGTGTTGTGTGTGTGTGTGTGTGTGTGATGGGTGGGTGATTAATTTATATAGTATATATTATATAATATATATATATATATATATATATATATATATATACATGTCTTAATATATATATATATATATATATATATATATTGTACATATATATATATATATATATATATATATATTGTACATACATATATATATATATATATATATATATATATATATATGCTTATGTATTAATATAAATATATATATATATATATATAATTTACATTTATATATACATATATATATATATATATATATATATATATATATATATACCTAGATATGTGATAAAAGAAAAGAGAGAAAGGGGAAATATGAGTGCTCAATTTCATGACATTGAAAATCCTAGCTTTTAATGGAGTTGAACAAGGGTTTTTGCCTAGGAGACACTCAGCACTGATAGAATCCGGGTTTTGTGAGTAGTTAAAATCCTGAAAGACCAAAAAAAGCTTGGCTAACTCTTTTGGAGCTGAAATGATAAAAAGAAAAATAATATCTCTAGATTTTTTTCAGAGTATTTGTATATTGTTGGCTGGTTTGCAGCTTGTGGCGATTTGCTGGATATAAAAAACGAAATTTTTCCAGAAAATTTTGTTTTCTATTTGTATTTTCAAAAATCATTTCAATTCAATTAAACTTCTGGAATCAATCATGGGCGACAGTTATTATTGGGCTGGTTATAAGAGTGGAGGTGTGTACAATACAGTGACAGTTATCAAAAATGTTTCAAATATTTTTAAAAAATTATCGGTAAGAATTGTTCTCATTGCCTAATATTTAGAAAGTACAGAAAACATCGAAACCTGTTTGTGGCTGCTGAAAGATCCTTAGCACAACTAGCCGCGAATTAAGACGCAATTATCAGGTACTAGCATTCTTATCAAGTTCGCGATAGAAAGATGTAGTCGTTTGTTTGGATTGGTAGTCAAAAAGAGACTTAATAAATTCAAGCAATGTCTTTTAACCTAGTTCATCAGTTATGCGAAAGTTTTAATTCCTCAATGTTGCGGACTTTAGTTAATTTTTTCGAGAACACCTCTATCGTTTCTTGTGTTTGAATATTGGGCCACAATTTTTGTGACTTGAGTGAATAGAAAACAAAACTTATTTGAGCTGTTGGAACAATTTGTCAATTTTTTCCTTCAAGAGGTTTATAAAACTACATTTGTTGATTGCTCTTGACAAAAATGGAAACAACTATGATATAAAATTCGTGTGTCCTTTAATGCAAACATTTTGCACGACCAATTTTGCTTTTTGTTAGAGAACGGTTTTAGATATTCTGAGGTGAGCTTTTTACGCTTGAGTTCTTCTTATTGAGTGATCAAAGTTGCTCCAATTCAGAAATAAAATTTGTTGCTAACATTGAAAAAAGAGTAGGGCGTGAAAAAAATCACAGCGCTTGTGGCGTAATGGTCAAACTGCCATACTGACATAGTACAGTTCTGGGGTTCGAACGTCTCTGGGTTTTCTGTTTTGCACCCATAAGTTGTTTCTAAATAAGCTACACCCACTACAAAAAAAATTGCCTCGGCTGTCGTTCGAGAGCAATTTCTCCGCAGTTAGTCGGTTTATGGGTTTTTGGAAAAAAGAACAAAAATCAATTTTCGTTTTCTCAATTTTTTATGAAAACAAGCATCCCAGGGTACTTTTGATTCAATTATAAACAAATAAAAATAGGTTTTCGTCACGGTCAGAGAAATTGATCTAGAAAACACTTGCCTGCATCATTTAACGCTTTCTCAAATTGCCAAATCAAATGTTTGTCAAAACTCTGCGTTACATAAGTTCTGCTATTCTTATGACGGCCTGAGTTGGTCTCGACATGGTCTGATCAAGGCAATAACTGTGATCTGGGGAGTTTGGTCCGCGACTGATCGAAACTCCAGACGCTCTGATTAATCGTGTCGTGAAAAAAAGGATCAAAATGCACATTATTCAATAAATTTTCTGCATTTTTTTGGAATCTTAGTGCACAAATTTGAAGCAAAAATTTTTTCATGAAAAACTGCAATTTTAAGAAATTCATTTTTAAAAATGAAACTTCTCTATGAATGTTCCAAAGCTAAAAAACCGTAAGTTTAATTCTTTCTCAGAATTTTATTACAGTTTTAAAATTTCTAAAAATTAGCTGGAACTTTTGTATTGGGCAGGAATTTTTTAGTTAAAATAATCGAAAGTACTGGTGAACAATACTTCTCCTCCTGGAGGTAACTTGCAGGTAATTTGTGCCAGGGGACAGCCTAAATTTTCCAGGTAATTTGACCTGAAGTTGCAGATACGTTCAGGTAACGTGCAGGTAGCGTGCCTGAACGCCAAAACGTGCAGTTCAGGTAAATTTACCTGCAATTATAGATAATTTTTACTTGCACAATATTTAGTCTGTATCAAGTCCCACAGGCCCGTTAATTATATAGTTGGCTAAATAGTCGTTCTGTTAGTTTTTAAAATAAGGTTAACTAAAGTTGGTATTGAGTAAATTGACAGGTTGGGTATAATGGCTTTCGGTAAAATGGAATTGGCTATATTGTCCCGACACGCAGCAATTATTTTTGCAGTGGACTTTAATGTAATTATTTGCCAATATATATTTTTTTCATTCAGCCTAATTAACGTGCTTTTAACTATTATGGCGTAAAATTGTGACAAGTGAGATCATAAAATTTATTCTCTCTTAAAAATGCTATTTTTTATCATTGGTATATTGAAAGCTAAAGTAGCAGTAACTGTACAAACGTTGATCACTTTTACCTCTCACTCGGAGATAACATAAAATAAAAAAATAAATAAATTAAATAAATAACTCTTATATATAATCTATATGTTCCGTATAAAGCATTTGCAATTACTGTCCCAAAATTTTGCAACGCAATTTTGAAAAAAAAACAGATGTAGCTATTGCTTGCAGTTTATGTTTTTAAATAACATTTGACGGCAAGTTTTTACTTTGCACTCTAGGCAAGCGTATGAACAAGACCAAAAATTAGACAAAGTTGGTTTGAGAGATTTGTTAAATTAAATTATATTGGAAGGTTGAAATCATAGATTATGTGTCCCTATATGATGAAAATTTCCAATCTTTTCTAAAAAATTGCACAAAAATTTGCTTGTCAAGTTGTACAAGCGATTTTGTTTCTATGTCAAACTTAAGTGGTGGACTACGGTCTATTTTTCAACTTCAGTCATGATACGCCAAATTTATTTGAATAACCAAATTTATGTACATTTGAATAGTTGTTTTTAATAGTTGTTTAGATGTTTTTAATACAGAAGATATGTATTAAGTACCCTTTGAATAACCAGAAGAACTTTGATAAACTGGACTAAACAAACAAACTTGAAGAGGCTCTGAAATTTCTGAATGTGCTGACATCATACTGATGAGCAAAACTGACCGTATTTTGTTAAATAAGGGGTTCCTTTGAGCTACAAGCTACAGATTTTGCTGAATTTAATTCTCCTCTACGTTGGAACAGTTTAATTCCTCGTTTTTGTTTACGCTACGAATTAATCTTTGCCTATTAACGTTGATTTCTGCATTAAAACAGAAAAAAAACTTGCACCATTGTTTAGATTTTATTGTTATGACAGACTTTGTAATCAAGTTATTAATTGGCAGATGATATTAAAAACATCCGAAGAAAATCAACTTGAAGCTTGCAAAAATGATAAATCTGTAACATTTTTTCGTAAACTCCAATCAAATCAATCATACCATTGAGGATTAGCCGAGGCACACGACAAACTGATAAATTAATCTAACCTTCAAAACTCGATAAAAATCATTTTGTATACACTTAGCCTCACTTTACTTTCGTTTTAAATAAGTTCTTAACTGATCGCAACTAACTTGTCTTCACTGAAAGCAAAAATCAACAAATCAAACTGCTTTGGCTATCAGAATCATTGGTTGTGTGAGTCAGTAATTAGATTTTTTCCGTTTGTGGACCCCCGTATGTTATCTCTACCCAGATACAGAGCAAATGCCATTACATGGTAACTGATTACCCATGTCGAAGTGCCATACCATACGGAAGTGACCTCTGATCACACTCAAGTCAGACGTACACGGTGTGGTTTCCGACCAAAATAACAGGGTCTGGGAATTTCTTCGAGCACACAAACGTCTGGACAATGGTCTGATTTTTGTCTGATCAGAGGTCACTTTCGTATGGGTTTGTCTGTTCAGAGGCAGATTCAAGGGCACACTAGTCAGATCAGAGAAGATTTCAAGCGCAATTGGGTCTGATCAGAGACCATCCCACGCGCCTTTTTTAATTAGGTTTTTTGTTTTTTTTTTCACTGAGAGATGTTGGCTCTGCCGAGAGGCAACAAAAGGCAAGACTCTGCTCAGAGGCTCATATTCAGTCTGATGGCTCTGATCAGAACCAAAATAAGTCCAGCTGATAGCAAATGCCCGCCGTTTTGGAGGAAATTTTGATTAACTGTAGACAACGACGTTTCTTACGGAAAACTGTTGAAATTTATCCATTGATCCAAAAAAATGCACTGATGGTTTACTAAATAATTTTCTTCATCTATAGTTGGGTTTTATTTCCAGTAGCAAATTGTTAGATTTGGCTTTTCCTTGGTTGAAATTAATGATGCAAACATCAATTTTTATTACATGAATATATTATAGCTAAATTACGAGATTCGTTCATAGTGAAAACAATTCACTGATGAGACTATTTGAAGCGGAATTGAGTCTAATCGGAGTTGATTTTGGGCGCACAAAATTAAGACCAGGAGTGAGTTTTGAGAACACAATAGTCTGATCAGAAGTAACTTTGAGCGCTGAATAGTCTGGACATTGGTCTGGAACTGTTCTTGGCAAGGGTCGCACAAGAGTCTGGACGATGGACCGATTTCGACCTAATCAGTGGTCAACTTCGTCTGGGAAGGTCTGATCAAAGAGCTTCCAGCGCGATTCCAGCGCACTCGAGGTTACGAATCCACATCAGTCTGATCAGAGGTTGCTTCTGTCTGGGATGGCCTGATCAGAGATTAGTTCGGTCTGGAACGGCCTGATCAGAAATCACTTCCGTTTGGCACCTCAACCAGGGTAGTAAATGTATTGCACGTGATGTCAGAGTGCAACTAATATAACCCACTAAGCTGTGGGCCAGGAGTACAAACTGAGCATTTTGTTTTAAGAGTGGGGGCAATTCGGTCGAAGGAGGGGGGCAGATGATGGGGGGGGGCAAAAAGTGGGCTGTAATGGTAGGTCTTTTGAGGAATTACCCCCCCCCCGGCCAATATTGCGATGTAAAAGTGGGCTGCAATGGGTAGACTTTTGAGGAATTACCCCCCCCCCCCCCCGGGCCAATATTGCGATGTAAAAGTGGGCTGCAATGAGAGGAGTTTTGAGAAAATACCCCAGCCCCGGCCAAGATTGCGATGTAAAAGTGGGCTGCAATGGGAGGAGTTTTGAGGAATTACCCGCCTGCCCAAAATTGTGATGTAGGAGTGAGCTGCTGCGTCTTTTTGGTCTGTCTGTATTTTCCTAAAAAATCCTCGCATTGCAACCCATTTTTGGGCGGAAAATTCGACCTGCGCAGGAGGGGTTTCGGGCTATAAGGGCTATAATGGGAATAAACCAAAAATTTAACGAAATAAAAATTTTAATATTTAATTATTTTAGTAATTGACGAAAGTAAAATTTTAGTAGTTGTTATACTTGTGTAGTTATACTAGTGTTATACTAGTGTAGTAATATTTGTTTGGACATAGAAAAAATCCCTGGACTCAAATGGCAGTGAAACTAACCTCCGGTACCATAAAAATAGTTCCGAATCTCTGGCAATTTCTCAAACACTCTTCAGCAGTTCCTGAGTAGCAAATTCCAGCCCAATACTCCCCGCCTGACCAACCAAAACTCACCAAATTTTTCACAAAATTACTTTCAACTCTCGATCCGTGATTTTCATCGCCTTGGGGGTATGAAACACATCGTGTATGCAGAAATTGAAAGATTAATAACACAAATGGAATAATATTCATCTAGCTAATACTTTGAATGGAGACAATCTTATTATTTACTTGTTGACTCATTATTGAACCATAGATTATAATTTAAAGTTCAATATTGTTCTTTACTTTATTCTTTCGCTTCTCTGTTGTGTTTCTCAAAAGGTCACATCAAGCTTTTATAATTGATCAATTATTTCAACGAAGGATAAAATTGAGAAAAAAACTAGAATTTTTTAAAGAAATATTCTTGATGATGCAAATCGAGCTTTTTGCCACAAGATTGAAGTTTTAAAGTGGTGCTTGTTTGAACTTACAACTTATGCTGATAATTTATCAAAGCTAGCTTTCTCAATTATAGAATCAAGGGTAAAACAATCAGACAAAAAAATTGAAGCAGTTCAAATTAGGAAATTATTTTGCTTTTAATTTATTAAAAAAACGTGGTTCTTTTCCATTACAGTCTCTCCAACGATACGATATCCTCTACTTATGATAAAAATAGATTGTGGGGCGAAATGAATCTTTTTTAAACCACCTTACTTTCCGAGGGGGTTGGGGGGGCTCAAAAGTTACATACAGAGCTAGGGGCCAAAACAGCATAAATCCTAGACGAAAACTGAACTTTTGAATGAAAATGTCAACATGCGTAATCGAGTAATTCCGAACAAGAACAACTCAAGAACAACTCTTCTTATCAAATTATTAAAAATATTTCAAAATCTTTGAAAGTTTTGGGTCTGTCCTATAACTGCCTTCCCAGTGGTTCTGGAATTTTTATCGTGTCAGATCTGATAAGATGCTGATCAAAAATTTTTATAGTGTTAGATCTTATCTGGTCTTACACGATAAAAATTCTCTCCTAAGTGAACTTCAATATGACCGTATAATGTAGTCAAGTTCCTATGAAATCAAAAAATAATCGGTCAGCTAAGCAATACAGAAACAAAAAAATGTTTGTTGATTCTTTTTCGGCGGCAGTTTTAATCTGACTGTTAACTAAGTACTAAAACTAAACTTAGCAGTCAAAATTAGTTTTGGTTTTTAAAAAAGATTTTTCAGCCTAGTTTGATAATCACCGCCTCAGAAAAAAACCCCTAAAACTTGAATAACCTTATTCACAAAATCATATAAGTCTCAAAAGACAATGTAAGATATTTTTCTCTTTATTGCTCTGACATTTAAGTGTTGCAAGGTGTAGTATTTTTACTACAACTTGAAACCAACTCCGAATTGTCGTCAATATAAAGAACATGCCATAATTACGGAATTTATATCGTATAAGATCCGATAAAAATCTTATCAAAACATGAGTCATAGCTTTCCGAATGCTTATCTTACAAGATGTTATAAGATTCTGATAAGATGTTACGCGATAGCCATTTTTGTCAGGCAGAATTTTTCTCGTGTAAAATCTTATAAGGCAGAATTTTTATCTTGTAAGTTCTGACGAAAAGGAACTTTTATGATGAAAGATCTCATCAGACCTGATAAAATTTTTTTTATCGTGTAAGACCTGATAAATTGTCTCACAAAATCTCAGTCAGGCGAAGCAAAATCTCATAAACACTTATGAGACAATTTTGTAAGAAATTTGTAAGATCTTACACGATAAAAATTCTCAAATTTCTGGGGTTTGCCTTAAGATAAGTTTATGGGAAATCTTAAACTTTAATGAGAAAGGCTGCAAATTTTATGTGTTTTCCAGTTATAAGATATCTGAAAAAATTTAACCTAAAATAATAGAAAAAATGTGCGGACAGAAGAAATTCCGAGGAAAAATATTTTTAATTAAGGTCTGCCAACTGTACACCAAGATATTAGTGACCCTAATCGAGGGCTCGGCTAACGAGAAGACCGTCCTCGATCAATAATGGGTATGGAAAGAGTGTCGTGGACCGATACCTTGTTTGGAAAGAAATTGGCTCTCGACTTTGATACTTGTCCTCGACTTTGGACTGAACAAGAAGTACTCTCCTCGATATTGTCTCCACGATTAGGGCAGTTTTGTCTCCCGACTTTGGCCTGATATAATTAGTTTTGTTAACGTTTTTTCACTCTTAAAATCTCTGGAAAATCAATTGCTACATTAAATCGAAAGCGTATAAATAAATGGAAAAACAAGCAAAACGCTATTCCTATAGGTATCAGCGACCAGTTTAAAGTTGCGATATAGTCTCTTCTAAGAGCAATTTTGTGAAAAAAAGGCTTGACATAAAATAAATTTACATCGGAAGCAAATTTCCATCCATGAAATAATTCGTGTGGACTGATTCAGAGTGCCGAGGAAAATTCGGTTGTAAGTATGAAAATGATTAGGCTTGACTTTTGGAAAGAACTGAAGTCGGCATAAGAAAAAGAATTGGGCTTAACTTGAGCTACCGCATCCATAGCGTGTTATCTAAGCATAGCGTGTTATCTAAGACAGTATTTACCCTCCCCTTCAACACCCATTATCAAAACTAACTTTGCGATTCTATCTCTGATTAGAACTTAAACAATTGATGACCATTCATAGCGGAGTATAGTTTACATTCCAATGGATAGCACCATAAATTCAAAAAAAAATATTGTATCAGAGGTAGTATCTAGCAAAAATTGAGTAGGAAATAAAGCCTTGACCATAAACAGGGATCCAGTCTGGTTTTTAAATCATATTTGTTGCTCAAAGATACGACTAGTCAAATCAATTTGCCAAAAAATCTTAATATCTCATTTTTGGCGACAAAATTCTCTGCAGTAAGGGTGTCAGCGAAATTGTATGCATATTTGTGTGTCCTTGTGTAAGCATATGCCTACACATGTGTTCTGCGTGTTCATGTATGTGTGCGTGTTTAATTGCTCTTGAACGAAGTTTGTAGCAATTATTGTAAACGTGTGTGTCTTTTTTATGCAACATTTTCTATTGACAGTTTTGACTTTTCGAGTGATTTTTACGCCCTTGATTTTTTGCGTTTCGCGTGATCTAAAATTCTCTCTCAATCACAATTTCAAGCAGCTGCACTCAATTGGCGGCAATTTAATACTCAAGTCAAATAAAAAGTGCGCAAAAACTGGTGCCAATTTTCACTTTAAATCTTAAAAGTGATATATGTTAACCTCTAATGTGGTTATATGAAGCCCACTATTGAACTTCTTTGTACCATTTAGACTTCCCCGACTGGAGCAGGCTGCAATTGATTAGAGCTCCAACTAGTCGTTCGAGAGCAATTCTTCCGACGTTTAGTCGGTTATGTTTGTATATGTTTTTGGGTGGGTCTGTGTTTGTATGTTCATGTGTATGTGTGAGTGTGTGTCTTTTTGTGTGCGTCGGTCTGTAAATGTGAATGTGTGTGCATCTTTGTGTGTGTATGTGCGGGTTGTATAGCTGTCCATATGTGTGTGCGTGCCCGTTTGTTTGTGTGTATGTCTGTGCGCGTGTGTGTGTGTGTGTGTGTGTGTGTGTGTGTGTGTGTGTACGTATTTGTGTATGTGTGTGTGATTTGTATGTGTATGTGTGTGGGTGCGAGTGTGTTTCAGTGTCTTAGTCTATGGGTTTGTATGTGTTTGTGTATGCGTGTGTGATTTTGTGTGTTTGTGATTGTGCGAGTGTGTGTGTGTGTGTGTTTTGTGTGTGTGTGTGTGTGTGTGTGAGTGTGTGTGTGTCTGTGTGTGATTGTTTGTGTGTGTGAGAGAGTGCGTAATATTGTCAGTGATACAGCGGACCTGATCGCAGAAATCAAAAAGGCTATGTTGCTGCATTCTTTAAAGCGTGCCATTTGTTGCAGCAGTTTGAACAGTCAACACCTCTTACTCCTACGTTTGTATTCGGCAAATTTTATTGTTGGCAGATATATCTTTTAAAGATTATATAACGATGGATAGCACCATAAATTCAAAACAAATATTGATTTAAAACAATGATAAAAAGAGAGATTTGACCAGGAACATGGAAGCAGTAATGCTTAATACTCAAGACAATTTCTCAAAAATCTCGGATATTTGGTAGTTCCACAATTAAGGTTGTCAGTGCTCTTGTATGGAAGTACTTGTATCCCTGCGTGAGTTAATATGTGTGCATATGTGTTGTGCGTGTTCGCAAATGTGTATTTTTGTGTCTTTTTGGGTGAACGTATGTTCTTGTGTTTTTTGTATGTGTGAGTGCGTGCCTGCTTTTGTGTGTCGGTGTATAAACGTGGATATGTGTGCGAGTCTCTGTGTGTGCGCTTATGTGGGCGTGCTTATATGTGTTTGTGGATGTGTGTGTATGTGTGTGTATTAGCGTCTAAGTATGTGTATGTTCGTGTTTGTGTTCGTGTGGGATTGTATATGTGTGTTATTGAATTTGTGTGAATGTGTGTTTCTTTGTGTTGGGGTGGGGGTTTGTGTGTTTTTGTTTGGGTTTTTATGTGTGTATGCTTATGCGTGTGTGTGTTTGTGTTTGTGCATGTGTGCCTGTGTTGGTTTGTATGTGTGTTTTTGTGTGTGGTTGTGCGTGGGTTTGTATGTGCGTGTAGGTGTGTATGTAGGTTGGTCTGTATGTGTAGCTATATGTGTGTGGTTGTGTGTGTGTTTGTGTGCGTGTGTGTGTGTGGATTTTTTATGTGTATGTATGTGTCTGTGAATTTGTGTGTGGAGAGGTTGCATGTGCGTTTTAGTTTGATCGAATGCGTGTGTATGCTTGCGGGTGCGTGTGTGTATGCGTGTGTTTGTATGATTTTGTATGTGTGTATGTTTATGTTTCATGTCCAGGTGTGTGTGTTTGTGTGTGTGTGCTTGCGTGTGTGTGTGTGCTTGCGCACGCGTGTGGTTGTGTATGTCTGTGTGTGTGTCTGTGGGTTTGTTTGTGTTAGTGTAGGTTTGTGATTGTGTGTGTGTGTGTGTGTGTGTGTGTTTATGTATATGCAATGTGTGTGTATGTGTGATGGTCTCACTGATACAGCGGACTTCATCGATGAAAGTAAAAAATTCAAATTTTCTGCTTTTTAAAAGCGTGGCTTTTGTTGCAACAGTTTCAACAGTCAACAGCTTTTACTCTTAGGTTTATATTCAGCAATTCTAACTGTAGCCATTTCTTTCATGACAATTCTTATACCAATGGATAGCACCAAAAATTATGAACAAAAGTGAATCAAAATATAATGTTTAACAAATATTGATAGACGGAGTGTATTGACCATGAACAGTGAAACAGTGTGCCTCAATACTCAAGACAATTTCCCAAAAGTTGCAGAAATTTGACGGCAAAAAGCTTCCACCATTAAATGTGTCAGTGCATTCGTATACAATTAACTGTGTCCCTGTGTAAATTTATATGTGTGTGTGTGTGTGTTCTCGTGTTCGTGTCTGTGTGTGTGTGAGTGCGTGTGTGTGTGTTTGTGTGCTCTTATGTAAGTCTTTGATAAGGTGTTTGTTTGCGTGCTTATGTGTATGTGTAAATGCGTGCCTGTTTGATTGCTTCGGTGTAAAAGTGTGTGTCTGTGTGCGTATGTGTGCGGTCTTGTATGTGTAGGTTTGCATGTGTGTGTGAGAAGAGGTTGTTTATGTGTATGAATCTGTGTGATTTTCTGTGTGAGGTTTTAAATTCATATATATATATATATATATATATATATATATATATAAATATATATATATATATATATATATATATATATATATATATATATATATATATACATATATATATATATATATATATATATATATTTGTGTTTGTTTGAGTGCGTGCGCATGTGTGTGAATGCGCTTGTATGTTTGGGCATGTATGTGTGGGTATGTGGGGGTTTACACGAGTGCTTGTGTTTGCTTGCGGGTTGATATGTGTTTGTCTATGTGTGCGTGAAGCTTTGTTTGTTTATGTCTGTGTGTATGATATTGTGTGTTTTTTTGTGTGCAATTTTGTGTTTCATGTTCTAACTGATGCAGTAAACTTGATCGGAGAAAGGAAAAAAAATTGCTCTTTTTCTGCGTTTTTAAAGCGTTGCATTTGTTGCAGGTGTTTTACACAAAAGCACTTACACCTACGTTTTTATTCGGCAATTTTTATTGTTGCCACACTTTTC
>NW_027453503.1:0-40873 GCF_964194025.1 Convolutriloba macropyga | reverse complement strand
ATACTCTTTGCCCTATAGTAGTAACAACATTTTTCAACGGTGATCGAAAACGTGGCTATTTGTAATTCAAAGTATCACTACATTCCAATCACGGAAACTTGAGCTATTGATTTAAAAAATACTCTGAAATTTTTCAGAATATCTCACACTGTAAATTTTGTTTCGTTTGATTGTTCTACTTACAATTGGGTTGGTAAAAATTCGAGGCACAGGAGGCCCCTAAAAACATAAAGCAAAAATAATGAAGAAAAAAATTATTGTGAGCCAGATCGTGTTAGAATATCGATCAAACTATAGTCTTAAACTTAGTGAGCATTAGAAAGAAAGTTTAACTTACCAGATTAGAAAGACTAAAACAAATTGATTTTAATCAGAAAATTTATATAAATGAATCGTCAACAAATGGTGCTTAGAATCAATATTCGGTTCAAATTGGTGAATCCAGATAACTAATATTAGAGTGAAATTATTTGATGTAAAATCTTCCCAGCATGTATTGAATGATTATGATACCACCGGAAATGTGAACGATTTCTTAGAAAAGTGTAAATGCATACCATCTATGGTATCCCTGCGACTGATTTCTGGGAAATTTGCAGAAACAAACCATATTGGGTAACCTTTGCGACCCCCACCGTAAATCATGGTGCTAAGATTAGTTTTGTATCTTGACTTTCTCGCACTGATATTGGGTATATATACAGCTGATTTTTGAGCCTTTTTTCGTCCCCAAAATCAAATCACCATCTTGATCTAATAATCAGATCTCTCCTGTAAATCTCTAAATTCTACTGTAAAATATTATTCTTGTTATTCTCTCATTTTGAGAAATTAATTTTTCTACTTAGTTAAAAATGCTTTTATTCGGCTTGCGAAAACCCATAACCCAACAGATCGTGATGTAGAATGGCGGTTGATTTGAGTTGTTGTGCAAGTTTATGGCATTTTGCGTAGAGGTTTTTTCATTATTAATGTTCATTATTGAATGTAAATGTTTTGTAGAATTTTTGTGGTTGTTAAAACATTTAAGTAAAACTATCTGAGCTGTAAATGATTAATTTGCCCTTGTGATAATGAATTCACCAACTCCTCTCTGTTTAATATCTTTTTCGCGTGCGTTATTTTCATCTCGAGCGCTGATGAGCAGCTGAGTACACAGGTTTCAATATTCGTGTTTGTTCTGCAGTAGTTAATTTCTCTCCTAGTTGATAGCCACTTCATTACAATTTCTTTTAATTTCATTTTTTTTGTTAATTACATCAGCTTAGGTTATCTTACTTCTAATTGAGGTGGTAGAGTGTTATGGTTTCTTTCATTTGTTCTCTAAAAAATTAGAGGTTCGGGTCCCTATTGAGACATGCAATAGACGCCGCCTTATCAAGGCATTAAACTTCTTCTGATCTGAACGTTACTTCACCCCCTACTTCAAAATACTGGTTGAAAATTAGCGCTTAAATTGAATTTAGAGATGCTGCAAAAAACAAGGGAAAAAATGGAAGAAAATTTTACATACAAAGGGGTTACTTATAAACCCAAAGTTGCTGCAAGTGCGTTGGCTAATCCGGGAAAGATCACTCGAAAAAGCGCGATGGAAAAAACTACAGGGTTGTTGTGTAATGAATGCATATTTTTGAATTAGGGTAAATTTGTTTTATTGTTTCACCATATGCTAATTTGTTTTGGCAACCTCTGATAATCTTGGCTAATCTTGATTGATTTATTGCTATATTTTACTTGACGTTTTTACTTGAAACATAAATTTTAAGCGCAATTTTTACATCATAGTTTCATAGATTCATATTGCTTCATTTCATGTAATCAGTGATCATCATTAATTGTTTTTCTTAGAAACGGTTTTCTGAAAAATCAAGTCAGAAAAATTTTTCAGCTTTGCTTTCGAACCACAGTTCTCAATTGAGGAATCTTTAACGCGAGATATATATATTTTTTATATACACCTGTATATCAGTTTTTAATGTTGTAGACTGTTAGTTGTTATTGCTATCTCAGTGAAACTTGAACGAATATTATAGTAGTTTTTGTTTTTATTTGCTTTCAAGTTTCATGAGCGGGATCGTTTAGATTTTTTTCATTGACTAATCCAAAAAACTTAAGCATGTTCAAAAACCTTGAAGACTAACTGAATACCGAATTGCTTCGGTATTCAGTTAGTCTTCAAGGTTTTTGAACATGCTTAAGTTTTTGGATTAGTCAATCGAACACCTCCCTGCTATGCTTCCTCACTTTCATATTACAACACATCAACATTAGAGATCTGCACATCAGTTTTAGAGACCTAGGTGTTCTGAATGTGCCCTACACAGAGTAACATGAGCTTGATCATTTTGAGCTACTACCTTTAGAATTAGGCTAGAGTTCGTGAAACATAAATTTGACTTCATCAAATTCATTGTATAATGTGAACAAAATCCACATGTGTTGTCGAATAGGAACTAGTTCGAGAAAACAAACACAAACTAGGGATAGCATAATGACTTGTCCACAAGTGTAAAATGAGCTTGCATGCTCAACCGTTGACACCTTTTGTTCCTTAATGACTTCAGTAACATCTCAATCTTCTTTGGCATCCTGTTTTGCCGATTTGTAGCGTTTTCATCTGTTTTGCATGCTGTAATATTTGAGTATCCAAAACATCATTTTTTCCTTATCGTCAGTGCTTCCATTTATTTAATTTCGCTTTCCATGCAGGTTATAACTTTCATTAATGTACTGCTGAGTTGTGATCAGCGAAGTTCTCTCCATCCTTTACTTGCATATCACTACCGTAATAACAAAGTTTCTCAGAAATTTTTGAAAAGACAGTTTTGAAGCCCAATGACAAATACTGCAGTCTTTAACATTTTTGAGTCTCCAAGACATTTCCAGTATGATCTTTGAAACATGTTAATAATTGATTATGATTATTTAGCATAATTTGTTACATTTGGGCGATATGAATTTGCTAGTACCTTGGTGTTTAACCTATTTGTTTATCCCGGGTAGCATTTTCATCTCAAGCGTCGATGAGCAACTGAACACAGAGTCGGTTATGTTCCGTTCATTCTGCGATAGTTTTCATGCCTTCGAGTTGAGAAAAATTTTTTAAAGTTAATAAAACAACCTGCACTTGAAAAGATAATTGAACCCGTTTTTTTAACGCAAATGTATGGAACGTAATTATATAAGTCCTATCATTTTTCATTTCTATAGTGCTAATAAAAAAGCCGTGATTTGTATCGATTTCTTCTTCAAAGGCAGAATCAATTAACAGAAAAAAAATAAAAAAGGAAAAAATATTAAAATAAAAAAGCCCGAATTAAGCTTCATTTATTCTTAATTTTTGATGAAATCATCCCTGCCTTCATCATAGGTGCACACTTTCAGCCGTTCGATTGATACCTAGCTGATCAAATTTTTTATAAAGTTTCCGAAATCTTTTGATATCATCACTGTCCGCGTCTGCCCTCTGCCACTTGTTCTTGTCATTTACAATCTTTTAAACCTCGGCGCTTAATCCCATGGCGTGCCCTAAATTCCTTAGGGGTCCAAACATACCAACTACATAGTCAAGAGGGTAACACTATCTGATTTACACTTGCGCACGGTTGCACTTTTTGTTCTGACCCATTTTAGTGAGGGAAGGAACATTATACTCAAACGTTCTTTTTTGTTATAAGCAATTTTTGCAAAATTAAAGATTTTTTGTTAATTATTGACAAGAATTTCTAATCACTGCTCAATTATTGAGAGATACTATTTAAAAAAGATGAGGCCCAAAAAAGATATTTTAGGGTTTCGGAGTTAAACTCATGGTTTATAAGGCTCTGACGAATTGTTTTTGTAAAATAATATTGACTTCCTATCTTTTGCATTCATTTGTAGTACTCTTGTAGATCAATGACTTAATCTCCCCAACCATAGGTCCAATTGGTTTTTTTACGAGGGAGGTGCAAGTGAATCTAGGTGCAAGTGAATCTAGACAACCCTTTCAGGTGTTATCTATTGTCTCTTAGGACTTTGAATATGAATTTTTAAACTTTGCAACTATTTTATCTTTTTTTTTCTCAACTTCTGTCTTAGTCTTAGTAAAAAGAGGCCCAAAACCATTTCCTGTGAGTTATAATCGAACTTCTAACAGTTTTATTTTTAACTAATGAATTCTTGGCTTTGATAATACAAGTTTTCAATATATTTTTATAATTTGGAGCATAATTGTACATTTTATTTGTTCATAGTGTTTTTTTGTCGAATAACAGTTGACAGGTCGTTGACAGGTCTCATCGACAAAAAGGATAAATAGAAAAATGCACAGCGTTGCCGAACGAGTACGGATCTGAATATGTTAATTATTTTTGTTGAATAATTTAAGCTTTTGGCCTGAGATAGTTCTCTAGCAGAATTTTGTTTTGTCCCAGGACGTATAACATAACCTTTTTAAAGATTCAGATTATAACTATTTGTGTCAATAACTTTCAACATGAGTGTTGAATTTTTTTTCAATTGTGTCTTTTGTGCACTCATGTCACTATGTATTTCAATTTTACTGATAAGAAAAGTTTTTGTTGATTCGAATATTTGTTCCTCTGTTAGTTGTTCGTTATTTAGTTTCACAAACAAAAATTTCTTTTTAGGTCTTTTTAATATCAACCCCAATTGGTTTCCTTAGGTGTTGCCACTTAACTCATCACTTTTTGTTGAAATTGTATGTCTGTTTTGACCTTTGAAAGCATTTGTTTATGAAAATTTATTTGGATTTTTGGGCTTCGCCATATTTAATTTTTTAGTTGATTTTTAACTTAGTCTCTATAAACATAGGTCACAAACCGTTTCCAGTGCCGTAAAATTTTTTCCATATAACAATCTTAGTTTCAACCGTTTTTTCTCGGCTTTGCTGCTAGATCTGTTTCTACGAGATCTAATAAAATGTTCAACGTTTTTATATATTTGTACACTTCAAAACATTTGTTTTTTTTTTTCAAATCATTACATTGATTGCAGATAGCATTGGCTTTAAAATACTGCGCAATTGATCATCCTAAATTCTCATAAAGACTAAATTACGGTATTAACGATTTCACTGCCATCTTCTTGCAAAATTGAATACTTTTTGATTTTACCGGTATTTGATATTCGTTTTGTTTGCTTATGACGTACACTGGATAAAAATAGGTCTCAATTGCTTCCAATGGGGATATTAACGATCTTTTTAATGATTTCAAATAATATCTAAAAATAAAAATCACTTTGAAATTAATTGTTTCATAAATAGAAACTTAATTTTCAACTTCGCACCTTTTTGTTGTTTTCTGTCGACCTGTTATCCAGTCGATTGAGGAAAGTTCCCATGTTTTTTATTGCACTATAGGTTAATTTGTATCGTTTAAATTTTATCTGATGCTGTTTAGATTTTGTAACATAGATATTGAGTTCTATTCATAATTTTTGTTTGTTAATTGTTTTTTTTTAAAATTATGTTTTCTATTACTGCATTTTATAACTTAGATTTGTACAAGAAGGTTATACTAGAAAGCGATGTCAAGAAGTCACCAAATGAGATAAAGTGTCCTTAATTTCTTCGCCTTTGCTTTTTTCTGGAGTTTGAGTTTAAATGTTACAGAAAGCAAAGAGTAAAATTTTTGCCGTCCGCACCAAAACTGAAGCAAAGAACTACAGATGAAATGGACAAGGTCTAATTGTCTCATTGCTTGGGGTTACTGGCACAAAAAATGAAAAGGTTTAGTTAGGCATATGAGAACTGGGTATAATTAATCAAACCAGGGTCGAGGCTTTGTCACAAAAATGAAAGATTAGCGGTGAATAGCGTTGAAAAAACATTTTTTAATCGCAAAGCATCCGCATCTTTTAGCGTGTAATGCGGTGAAAGCTGTCATTTCTAGTAGGATTTGCTGCTTTAGGCTATGATTTTTTTTTACTTCATTCACCGGATTTCTTGCAAAAAATAAACTGCCGTACACGGGTTCGAACCACTCACCTCCTGCAAATCACCAACCCCTTATTTCACATCGCCATCTGTCACTTCAATGCAATTTCCTGTGAATTTCATGAACAAAAAATCCAGTTTAGAAACGGCGAATAGAAATTACACAGGACCAGACTCCCGCCCATTTTGCACTATCTTCTTTATAGCTCATCGTGTTAGCTCATAAGTAAGTGCTGATATGATATCTCAAGTGTTCGAAATTAAGTTTGATATATGCTACTTAACAAAAAACTTTAGTGAAATAATTTGTTTTTGACACAACGCTTGGTACTGGGTGAGCATATTGAAAGTCCCAGTGGAAAATTTTCTCAACATCAAACTATTTCGTTTATGAAACTGCTGACTTTGATTTCTTTCATTAAAAAACCAAAACGTATAATTTTTCAAAAATTCTGTTTTTTTTTCAATTATGGTTGATTACATCAAACGGTTAATTGTTTCTGAGTGAATATGATTGTTAGACTCCAATGCCCCTGATTTACTAAATTGGTTTTTAATCTCTGGTATTGGATTACCTAATTATTTGTCTCATTAGAACATTTTCCTTGATGGTTAGGTCCTTTGCTTTCGAAATGGCTCATTTGTAATGCTTTTTTTTTGGTTGCTTATATTCAAAAAAATTGCAGTCACTTTAATGATTTTCAAGTGTGCGCATTATCTGTGATTTGACTATCGTTTTCTGGAAGCAAGATTTTCTTTTAGATTCAAGATAATTTTCCTAGCTTCAATCAGCCTGATATTTTGTTCTTCTTTTAAGGAATTAAAATCGCCTAGGCTCTATAAGCATGTTTTTATATTCAACATTATGCTCGCATTCTTTTTTGCTTGTAATCTGTCTTTTACTTCAGTTTATTCGCATATAAAAACAAACGACATCTCACGTGTTTCATATGTATTTAGCTGTTTTTTGATGTAATGAAATGTTTAAGTGCTTTTTTTTACTGAATACCGTTTGATAGTTAAATGCCCTTGAAAAACAACCCGAGTTTTCAAATCTCATGTTATAATGTTTTGGCTGATTGAAAGCCTGAACAGACCATTTTCTTTATGTATGCTTTTTCACATTCGATTTTGCTTGATTGGCTATTGCTCAAACAAAAAGTTCTTTTTGTCTTCTTCTTGGGAAAACTCAATGTTTGTAAAAGTTGCTCTGGAAGTCAAAAATTGAATATTCAAATTTTTTGTTATGCTTTTGAATGACAAGGACTGAGGTTGTTTTGCTATCAGTTCTTTTTTTGTTTTGTTAGCAGTTCAAGCAGAATGACTTCTTGCGGATGAGGTGCTACGATGAGCGCAAATTGTCCTCTTCTGCCGGTAGCCTAGAGTTTCTCGCTGTTTATCTTTTGATTGTTGCTTTGTGGTTAAATCAAACGTTTAAACGTTTCTGGGTAAAAACTTGTGTTAGACTTCAATGCCCTTGATTTTAACAATTGGTTTTGAAAAAGTTTTGGAACTGGTTTAGCGGAATATATGTCTCATCGGATAAATTTCCCGATGTTTTCAATTTGTTTTCCAAATTGTAAACTTATGTTGTATTGAATTAAAGTATCAATTGGTGTTTTGTGTGAAAAAGTTTATCCGAATTTTTATTTCATCTTTTTGTGCATCATAAGGAGAAAAATAGCATATTTGTTGCAATTTGCGGTTATCACTTTGTCCAAAACAAAAAGTCTGATTTTCAAATCTTGCTCTTAAAATCTTTTTAACTTGTTGAAAAATTATGTTCTCATTTGCTCTTGCAACATCCAACACGAGAAAATTTTCCGAACATAAAGATTTTTTAAAAAAATGTGTGTGTGGGCGCGCACTTGTGTCGGTGTATCTGTGTTTGAGCGCATGTGTCGTAGGTGTGATATGGGTATTATATGTGTGTAAGAGAGAGATAGAGAGCGAAAACAGAGATAGGAAGAGAGATAGAAAGAGAGAGAGAGAGAGAGAGAGAGAGAAAAGAGAGAGAGAGAGAGGGAGAACGGAGAGAGTTATTCTAAGAGAGTTATTTCCTTCAAAAATTAGAGGCAATTAGGTGCAGTGTAATCATGAAAATTCCGAAAATTAAATATTTCCTACAAATTGAGATTGTAATTTTGTCCAAAATCAAAATTCTGTATCTCAATTCTCGCTGGTTCAAAACCTGCAAGATTTGAAATAATGATAATTTCATTTTGCTCATGCAACATCAAAAATGACAAAACTATAAACATAAAAAGTTCAAAAAGTTTCATATCAATACTTAGAGCCCAAATTTTAGTCAGCGATACAATTGCTTCAACTTTTCTTCACCTAGTGATTACTACAAAGAAATAGAACTTGAATGTAGGCACATTAAGCCCTTAATGATGAAAGACATGCTGGTTCTTTAATATAATTTCTCATAATTGTTGTGAAAATGAATTGCTTTTGAGTGTTGCCATTTTAGGCAAATGAATTGTTTTTGAGTGTTGCCATTTTAGGCAAATTTAATTTCAAGCATGTCTTTCGTCTCGCAAAATTCGGAAAGCTTGCAAATGAATTAGTGCTATTAGCAGAAGAATTTTTATTATTGGAATAACACCACCAGCCGAATCAAAAACTGTTCAGTCGCTACAAACAATCTGATTCAATCCCTGAGTCCAGTGATTTCTGAAACTGTCCACTATTCAATCGCACATGACAGCAGAGGCCACCCTGAGCACATAAGGTGCGCAGTAACGTGCAAGTGCGGCAGTTTCAGACAGTGATCCAAGGGTGCCTTTTTGGGCTCCACCTGTGAATGCCGCAGAAAACCGCAGAATGAGCAATCAGTAACACTCATATCCAGTACCGCAGAATGAGCCATCAGAAACACTCAGAATGAGCAATCATTCTGCAGAATGAGCAATCAGAAAACCGCAGAATGAGCAATCAGAAAACCGCAGAATGAGCAATCAGAAACACTCATTTTCAAATGCGAAACATGCGCATAAAATGTAAATAAAATCAGGACGTTTTTAGGTGCATATCTGGTGAAAAGACTATGCATATGACATCGAAGTAAACAAAAATGATGAACAAGTCATAGCTGCCCTACATGCCCTACAAGAAGTAAATGTTGACATCTTTCTCCTCTGCAACCAATGCGTCTCTCTGAACAAAAGCGATATCTTTACTGAGGCAGAGAAAAATCACCAAAGCAACAAAACCTGCACTGACAGTCAAGAAATTCTCAAAAGTGTGGTCACCGAAACAAATTAGAGAAAGATAAATGAAAAGCTTAACGTATCACTGGTACCAGCAAAAAGACTACTAGAACTTCCAACAGAAAATACAGAGGTCCCATACAAGCGACTATTTGACGACAATAATGTAAGGATCCGGGGAATTGAAGAGACCAAAAGTGAGGACCAGAGAATAAAGGCTGAGTCAGACAGATCAGAACTAAATGCAATAAAGAGCCTACTGAACATTAAAACTCAATTGAACGACTGTCGTCGACTCGGTACACACAAAAAGACCATTGCTTATGAGACTCGCAAACAGCTGGCCAAACGTATCTTACTAATGTCGGTATCAAAACTGCGGAACTATAAAAAGCTATAATGGGATTGTGTAGAGAACTCACACCACAAGATGTAAAAATTGAAAACAAACTACTGAAAAGACTTGAATAGCTCCAAATTGGAAACATCAACAGAAGTGAGGAATGTCAACAATAACACGGTTGAAGATTGGGAGGATTGAACAATTCACCTGAACAAAGCTGAGATTATAATTTTTTACTTTCAATATCCGAAGCACTCTGGAGCTTAGGTGGAGATGCTGTCCCGCAAACTCTTTACTATGTAAAAACTATGAAAATATATGCCTCACGGAAACCTGGCTCCTCAAAAATGACAACTCACAGAGCAAACCTGCCTCCCTGGATCCCAAAGAAACATCACATCTTAACAAAAATTTAAACACAATGCAACAAAAGAACAAAAAAAACATTAACCAAGTAACACAGTCCGAAATCATTCAATTGAATGATGAAATATCTAAAAAATCGACAGACGATCAACTAGATTGTGAAACTGAAGTGCTCAGCTCGAAAATATTCTGCAAAATAAGTTTTTCTAAGATCAGTAAAAAAAGTACAACCGTATCTGAGGAAAAATGTTTCACGGAGAAAACAGAGCAACAGACAATCGAACGGAGCCGAATTTTCACTCAGTTTTTCCATAACGTATTTAGCTCGAAAACCAAGAAAAAAAAACCAAAACCTCTCTACAAATATTCATAAGAAAATCATTCACAAGAGATCAGATCAGTCTTATTTCGCAAAATTAGACATCATAAAAAGCAAAGGTCTGGACGGAATAGGAAACCTGATCCTTAAACAACTTGCAATTAGTCTGAGTTTCTCATTACCTTCTGTGTTTAGCACCTGCCTCAATAAAAGAAAATATCTCTCTCAATGGAAGGAAAACGTTAATACACCAATTTATAAGGACGGGAACAGGACTGCCATCAATAAATACAATCCATTAAACTGTCTCTCAAGCCCATCAAAATTTTTTGAAGAACTATTTTTGACGGCCTTTTCAATTGTGTTAACGGTCGTATTCACGACTCACAATACGGTTTCCGGCCGAAACGCTCATTCACTGTCTAACTTCTATTTTCTTTCATAAAAACTACACATTCACTGACCACAAATTGACAGAGGAATTAACTGCTTTCTAGCTAGATTTCAACAAAGCGTTCGACGAAAAACCCCAATATAATATATTGCTTAAATTATTTACCTTGGATTAGGCTGTAAGGCATTAGACATCATTGCAGACTATCTTACTTACGGAAAACAACAATTACCTATTAACCAAAGTTTTTCTAACTTTTTAATCGTTACAAAAGGAGTCCCTCAAAGTTCCCTACTTGAAGCATTACTGTTTCTTGCCTATATAAATGACCTCCCAGAACTGATACATAATAGTCTTACATATGGATATGCCGACGACTACAAATTGTAGCAACTATAATTCGCTCCAAAAAAATGGATAAACTACAATTCTGTTGCCTAGAAAAGGAAATGTTCCTTCGCGAAGACAAATGTACTTCATATTAAGAAAAAAGACAATTGGAAGTTGATGACCAAATCGTTAAACACGTGAACAAGCAACAAGACTTAAGTGCCGTAGTCACTACAAATATCGCATGGACAGCGAACGCTAATAGACGTTTTTCAAAAACAATGCGAGCACCTTGGTACTAAAAAGAAATATATCAAACAAAACGTCAGTCATCGCCAAACTATACGCGTATAGAGACTATGTTTGCACCATTATATTAGACGCGAGCAAGTTATGGCAACCTTACAGAGGAAATCTAGTCTTGCTAGAGAAATTACAGAAGAATGCATCGAAATGGATCCTTGGAAACTTTGCCGACTACAAAAACAGGCTTTTCACTCTGAATATTCTTTCTTTTGTGATGTACTTGGAACTCCACAGTCTCTTACTTTACTGTAATATTCCCGATGGTGGATACAATCATAATATAAATCAGTTTATTAAGTACAACAAAAATCAAAGAACAAGATAAAGCACTTATGAAGTTATTGTTGCAAAAAAATAGACTGTGTAAAAGCAATGAAACTTTTTGGATAAGAACAGCAATCTTATAATCATTTCTTGTAGAACAACAGATCTAAGGAGCAAATCAATAAGACAAAGAAGGATAACCAATATCTACACACAATTCATTTGGAAACGATTTATAGAAAACGGCCCTTGTACCTGGAGAGTTTGCTGCTTATGTACGAACTGTAATATCCATACAAGGCTCATCTATCTGACTAAGAAGGATATGAACCACCCGTGGATGAATTCCATAGGCCTTCTCTACTACTACTACTACTACTACTACTACTACTACTACTACTACTACTACTACTACTACTACTACTACTACTACTACTTCTACTACTACTACTACTACTACTACTACTACTACTACTACTACTGCTACTACTACTACTACTACTACTACTACTACCACCACTACTACTACTACTACTACTACTACTACTACTACTACTTCTACCACTACTACTACTACTACTACCAATACTACTACTACTACTACTACTACTACTACTACTACTACTACTACTACTACTACTACTACTACTACTACTACTACTACTACTACTACTACTACTACTACTACTACTACTACTAGTGGGGGACAAGTAGTAGTAGTAGTAGTGGGGGACAAGATCCAACCTCACCTCCACGTGGTGTCCCCTGGGGGTAGGTCATGTGCTGCGGCTCTACGCTCACATGGTCGAGCTAACGAGGCACTGGTCTTCTAGTTTGTGGCGCAACTAGTCCTATCTCAGCCTTCAAACACCAAAGCAATGAGTACAATCAACCATGGCCCCGAGTCCCGGGTAAGGGGTGCTAAAAATCTCCCGAGGAACCAACTCAGAATTGCAACTTTAAACGTCAGAACACTGACCCAAGCCGGATCTCTAGAGGCTTTGAAAATGGATCTGGCGCGATACAAGTTGGATATTCTGGGAGTGCAGGAGACGAGATTGCAGGAGCAAGAAATTGATCTCGGAGACCACAAGGTCTACCTGTCTGACTCGTGGTTGTCTGGTGTAAAGTCGAGACAAGGAGGAGTGGGCGTTGCTGTAAAGAAGTCATTGATAAACAGCATCGTAGAACAAGTGGCTCTAAGTGAACGTATTTGCTACGTCAAGTTCGCGGCTCAGAGGAGAGCGAATCTAGCTGTTGTTGTCTGCTACGCACCTACGAATGAAGCTAGTCTCCAAGAGAAGGATTTGTTTTGGAGTCAACTTTCAGACCTAGTTTCCAGTTTCAAACATAGGGAGCGTATTTGTGTCATCGGTGACCTCAATGCAGAGCCTGGACTCCAGTTGAATGACACCATGAGCTGCAGAGGCCCGTTTGGAATGGGTGAAGAAAATGAAAACTCTGAAAAGTTGTTATCATTTTGCACTTCACACAAATTGCTCGTAGGTGGTACATGGTTCCAGCATCGACAAGTGCATCGGTACACCTTCAACCCTCCCGATCCGAGTTGTCGAAAAAAGATGCTGGATCACATTCTGTTTTGCAGAGAGATACAGAGGATGTCTGACGAATGTGAGGTCCAGAAGAGGGAAAACCACAATTACAGATCACGAACTGGTCATTGCGGAAGTATCTATGAAACTTTTGTCTAAAAAGTCATGCTTCACGCCCAGAATCAGTTCTGCAAAGCTGCAAGATGAAACAACGCGTGACTTATTCACGCAGGAGGTCAAGTTACATCTTGATAAGAGCGGCGATTTCGAGAATACAGAGCAGTCTTGGGACAATTTTCGAAAAGCCCTGAACCAAGCAGCAGTGAAATGCCTCCTTCCGGACAAGCGAGTGAACAAACCTTGGATTTCTCCAGATTCTCTGGAACTTATCCGGAAACGAGCCGATCTACAGTTAAAGAAACACAGCAGCGCGGAGACGCTGTTAGAGTTCACAAACTGCTGTAAGGAAGTCAGAAAAGCTCTACGTGCAGACAAACGGGCATGGCTTGAACGCAAAGGCCAAGAAGTGCAGAGCTTTGCGGACAGAGGCAACTTAAAGGAGGTTTTTGGGGCATCACAGCAGATTTGCCGAAACTGGAGGCCCCAGTTGACCAAATTAGTTTCAAGCACTGGCGTCAACTTACGGACGAAAGAGGAACGACTTGAACGCTGGACGGAACATTTTAGTCAACTCCTGAATCCCTCAACATTCAGTTGCAGTACGAGATTGGATCCCGAAGAAGCAGCTGAAAGCTTGCCGATTGACCTGAGCCCAATTCGATTTGAAGAAGTGCTTGAAGCTGTCCGCAGGTTGAAGAATGGCAAGGCAAGTGGACCCGATAACATTTCCTGTGAGATGTTGAAAGCACACAAGGGTATTGTCGAGTGGCTCTGGGACATCATAGATAAATGTTGGTCGACGGAAGTTCTGCCCGATGACTGGAAGGTAGCAGAAATTGTCCCATTATACAAGAGTAAAGGAAAGAGGTCAGAGTGTTCGAACCACCGAGGGATCTCTCTATTGTCAGTACCAGGCAAAGTGTTCGCTTCCGTTACTCTCAATCGATGCAAAGATTCAGTGGATCGCGTCTTAAGGGAAGAGCAGTGCGGCTTCAGAAAAAGCAGAGGATGCGCCGATCAACTCTTTGCCCTGCGTCAAATAATAGAGAAATCAATGGCGTTTCAATTGGATATTAGCTTTTGTTTCATAGACTTTCGAGCGGCATTCGATTCTGTCGATCGTGAGCAGATGTACCAGATAATGAAACACTATGGTCTGCCGCAAAAAGTGATAAACATCATAAGAAACAGCTATGATGGATTCAAATGTCGAGTCAAAGCCGAAGGTGAGAAGGGACGCTTATTTGATGTCAGAACAGGCGTTAGGCAGGGTGATGTGTGGTCCCCAATCCTATTCGGCCTTGTCATCAACTACATTTTAGCTAACTCGGTGCATGGAGGATTAGACATTGGGAGATTGGTGGCTGACTTAGATTTTGCTGATGATGTTGCTCTCGTGGGGGTCTCAGACAGTGAGGTGCAAGAAAACCTACATCGAATCGAGGCCCTAGCGGAAGCCGCTGGTCTGAAGATTAATGTGGCCAAAACAAAGAATATGGGCGTAAAATGCGACAGCCCAAATGTTGTTGCAGTGCCTAGTATCCAACAGAACGTGGAGATACTCACTGGAACACATAAAGGCAAACTAGGACTCCTGGCAGAGACATCTAGCCAGTCACGACTAACCATCGGCACGGAGGTGCTGCTGGGAACGAAAAAGAAAGCGGGCTGGTTCGAAACACAAGATGGCCGGAAGCTCAGATTGAAAAGCTTAGCGGAGGCTAAGCCAGCGTTGGTAGCTTCACAACAACAATCTGCAGTAGCGGATTTAGAGTCGCTAGAAAATGAGAGTGGGTCAGCGGTGGCTGATCAAGAGTCTTTAAGATGTCAGAACTGTCAGCGGCAATTCAGTACAGTTACCGGACGCAAAGTGCACCAAACAAGATTCTGCAAAGCCGGTTTGTCAAAGAATGTCGTCGACAAGTCAAAGTTCGAGCAACTAGAGGCGAGCCTCACCTGTGACAAGTGTGAAAGGAAGTTCAAAACAGTCAATGGCCGAAAAGTTCACCAATCGAGATACTGTGGCAAACCTAAAGCAGCTGCCACACGCGTGTTTTCCTGCAAAGTACAAGATGTTATCGGAAACGAGTTTGAAAACATAGAAGCGTTCAAGTATCTCGGATCATATGTCAGCCTCAAGCATGGAGACCTCCAGGAAGTCAATTGCAAACTTGCAGAAGGTAGACAACGGTTTGCTAACTTCCAAAATCTCTGGAAGAGCAAGCAGCTCAGCGTGCACCTCAAGTGCAATTTGTACAAAGCACTCGTTTTATCAGCCGTGCTGTACAGCTCAGAGACTTGGACTCTTTCGAAATTAATGGAGAGAAAACTTGAGAGTTTCCACTGTGGTTGTCTTCGGAGAATTCTACGTGTGTCATATCTGGAGAAAGCAACGAACGATGAAATTATGTCAAGATCGCGAATGCCCCAACTATCCACGATGATCATGCTCAAACGGATAAAATGGTACGGTCACATCCAGAGAATGGAACCAGGAAGATTAGCCCGCAGTGCCTTCGATTGGGACCCGCCCGATCAATACGCCCATGCCAGACGCGCTCCTGGGGGGCAACGGAAAACGTGGATGAGTCAAATCGAAGGAGACTGTGTACGAAACAAAGTATCGTTCACCAGATTGCAGGAGAAAGCAGCAACCGGGTCAAAGAATGCCTTCAACAATTTCGTCGTACAGCACTTCACAGAATAACCAAACAAATAACTCTTCTTGTTTTGTTTGTATTTGTATTTGTATTTGTATTTGTTGCCAACCGTGCCTTTATTTCATATTTGGAATTAAAGTGTTGAAACAGTAGTAGTAGTAGTAGTAGTAGTAGTAGTAGTAGTAGTAGTAGTAGTAGTAGTAGTAGTAGTAGTAGTAGTAGTAGTAGTAGTAGTAGTAGTAGTAGTAGTAGTAGTAGTAGTAGTATTAGTAGTAGTAGTAGTAGTAGTGGTAGAAGTAGTAGTAGTAGTAGTAGTAGTAGTAGTAGTAGTAGTAGTAGTAGTAGTAGTGGTAGTAGTAGTAGTAGTAGTAGTAGTAGTAGTAGTAGTAGTAGTAGTAGTAGTAGTAGTAGTAGTAGTAGTAGTAGTAGTAGAAGTAGTAGTAGTAGTAGTAGTAGTAGTAGTAGTAGTAGTAGTAGTAGTAGTAGTAGTAGAGAAGGCCTATGGAATTCATCCACGGGTGGTTCATATCCTTCTTAGTCAGATAGATGAGCCTTGTATGGATATTACAGTTCGTACATAAGCAGCAAACTCTCCAGGTACAAGGGCCGTTTTCTATAAATCGTTTCCAAATGAATTGTGTGTAGATATTGGTTATCCTTCTTTGTCTTATTGATTTGCTCCTTAGATCTGTTGTTCTACAAGAAATGATTATAAGATTGCTGTTCTTATCCAAAAAGTTTCATTGCTTTTACACAGTCTATTTTTTTGCAACAATAACTTCATAAGTGCTTTATCTTGTTCTTTGATTTTTGTTGTACTTAATAAACTGATTTATATTATGATTGTATCCACCATCGGGAATATTACAGTAAAGTAAGAGACTGTGGAGTTCCAAGTACATCACAAAAGAAAGAATATTCAGAGTGAAAAGCCTGTTTTTGTAGTCGGCAAAGTTTCCAAGGATCCATTTCGATGCATTCTTCTGTAATTTCTCTAGCAAGACTAGATTTCCTCTGTAAGGTTGCCATAACTTGCTCGCGTCTAATATAATGGTGCAAACATAGTCTCTATACGCGTATAGTTTGGCGATGACTGACGTTTTGTTTGATATATTTCTTTTTAGTACCAAGGTGCTCGCATTGTTTTTGAAAAACGTCTATTAGCGTTCGCTGTCCATGCGATATTTGTAGTGACTACGGCACTTAAGTCTTGTTGACTGTTCGCGTGTTTAACGATTTGGTCATCAACTTCCAATTGTCTTTTTTCTTAATATGAAGTACATTTGTCTTCGCGAAGGAACATTTCCTTTTCTAGGCAACAGAATTGTAGTTTATCCATTTTTTTGGAGCGAATTATAGTTGCTACAATTTGTAGTCGTCGGCATATCCATATGTAAGACTATTATGTATCAGTTCTGGGAGGTCATTTATATAGGCAAGAAACAGTAATGCTTCAAGTAGGGAACTTTGAGGGACTCCTTTTGTAACGATTAAAAAGTTAGAAAAACTTTGGTTAATACGTAATTGTTGTTTTCCGTAAGTAAGATAGTCTGCAATGATGTCTAATGCCTTACAGCCTAATCCAAGGTAAATAATTTAAGCAATATATTATATTGGGGTTTTTCGTCGAACGCTTTGTTGAAATCTAGCTAGAAAGCAGTTAATTCCTCTGTCAATTTGTGGTCAGTGAATGTGTAGTTTTTATGAAAGAAAATAGAAGTTAGACAGTGAATGAGCGTTTCGGCCGGAAACCGTATTGTGAGTCGTGAATACGACCGTTAACACAATTGAAAAGGCCGTCAAAAATAGTTCTTCAAAAAATTTTGATGGGCTTGAGAGACAGTTTAATGGATTGTATTTATTGATGGCAGTCCTGTTCCCGTCCTTATAAATTGGTGTATTAACGTTTTCCTTCCATTGAGAGAGATATTTTCTTTTATTGAGGCAGGTGCTAAACACAGAAGGTAATGAGAAACTCAGACTAATTGCAAGTTGTTTAAGGATCAGGTTTCCTATTCCGTCCAGACCTTTGCTTTTTATGATGTCTAATTTTGCGAAATAAGACTGATCTGATCTCTTGTGAATGATTTTCTTATGAATATTTGTAGAGAGGTTTTGGTTTTTTTTTCTTGGTTTTCGAGCTAAATACGTTATGGAAAAACTGAGTGAAAATTCGGCTCCGTTCGATTGTCTGTTGCTCTGTTTTCTCCGTGAAACATTTTTCCTCAGATACGGTTGTACTTTTTTAACTGATCTTAGAAAAACTTATTTTGCAGAATATTTTCGAGCTGAGCACTTCAGTTTCACAATCTAGTTGATCGTCTGTCGATTTTTTAGATATTTCATCATTCAATTGAATGATTTCGGACTGTGTTACTTGGTTAATGTTTTTTTTGTTCTTTTGTTGCATTGTGTTTAAATTTTTGTTAAGATGTGATGTTTCTTTGGGATCCAGGGAGGCAGGTTTGCTCTGTGAGTTGTCATTTTTGAGGAGCCAGGTTTCCGTGAGGCATATATTTTCATAGTTTTTACATAGTAAAGAGTTTGCGGGACAGCATCTCCACCTAAGCTCCAGAGTGCTTCGGATATTGAAAGTAAAAAATTATAATCTCAGCTTTGTTCAGGTGAATTGTTCAATCCTCCCAATCTTCAACCGTGTTATTGTTGACATTCCTCACTTCTGTTGATATTTCCAATTTGGAGCTATTCAAGTCTTTTCAGTAGTTTGTTTTCAATTTTTACATCTTGTGGTGTGAGTTCTCTACACAATCCCATTATAGATTTTTATAGTTCCGCAGTTTTGATACCGACATTAGTAAGATACGTTTGGCCAGCTGTTTGCGAGTCTCATAAGCAATGGTCTTTTTGTGTGTACCGAGTCGACGACAGTCGTTCAATTGAGTTTTAATGTTCAGTAGGCTCTTTATTGCATTTAGTTCTGATCTGTCTGACTCAGCCTTTATTCTCTGGTCCTCACTTTTGGTCTCTTCAATTCCCCGGATCCTTACATTATTGTCGTCAAATAGTCGCTTGTATGGGACCTCTGTATTTTCTGTTGGAAGTTCTAGTTGTCTTTTTGCTGGTACCAGTGATACGTTAAGCTTTTCATTTATCTTTCTCTAATTTGTTTCGGTGACCACACTTTTGAGAATTTCTTGACTGTCAGTGCAGGTTTTGTTGCTTTGGTGATTTTTCTCTGCCTCAGTAAAGATATCGCTTTTGTTCAGAGAGACGCATTGGTTGCAGAGGAGAAAGATGTCAACATTTACTTCTTGTAGGGCATGTAGGGCAGCTATGACTTGTTCATCATTTTTGTTTATTTCGATGTCATATGCATAGTCTTTTCACCAGATATGCACCTAAAAACGTCCTGATTTTATTTACATTTTATGCGCATGTTTCGCATTTGAAAATGAGTGTTTCTGATTGCTCATTCTGCGGTTTTCTGATTGCTCATTCTGCGGTTTTCTGATTGCTCATTCTGCAGAATGATTGCTCATTCTGAGTGTTTCTGATGGCTCATTCTGCGGTTTTGGATATGAGTGTTACTGATTGCTCATTCTGCGGTTTTCTGCGGCATTCACAGGTGGAGCCCAAAAAGGCACCCTTGGATCACTGTCTGAAACTGCCGCACTTGCACGTTACTGCGCACCTTATGTGCTCAGGGTGGCCTCTGCTGTCATGTGCGATTGAATAGTTTTTGTATTGTTTTTTTTTGTTTTTAGGATTTTCTTTACTCTGCTGAGGCCGAAATCGGTCAGGGGCAACCGGTCGTCTTCAATATGATGTACGTTGCTAAATATTTCGTGCGATGTTCCGCGGTTTCACCATTTAGCCCTGGACTCAGGGATTGAATCAGACTGTTTGTAGCGACTGAACAGTTTTTGATTCGGCTGGTGGTGTTATTCCAATAACAAAAATTCTTCTGCTAATAGCACTAATTCATTTGCAAGCTTTCCGAATTTTGCGAGACGAAAGACATGCTTGAAATTAAATTTGCCTAAAATGGCAACACTCAAAAACAATTCATTTGCCTAAAATGGCAACACTCAAAAGCAATTCATTTTCACAACAATTATGAGAAATTATATTAAAGAACCAGCATGTCTTTCATCATTAAGGGCTTAATGTGCCTACATTCAAGTTCTATTTCTTTGTAGTAATCACTAGGTGAAGAAAAGTTGAAGCAATTGTATCGCTGACTAAAATTTGGGCTCTAAGTATTGATATGAAACTTTTTGAACTTTTTATGTTTATAGTTTTGTCATTTTTGATGTTGCATGAGCAAAATGAAATTATCATTATTTCAAATCTTGCAGGTTTTGAACCAGCGAGAATTGAGATACAGAATTTTGATTTTGGACAAAATTACAATCTCAATTTGTAGGAAATATTTAATTTTCGGAATTTTCATGATTACACTGCACCTAATTGCCTCTAATTTTTGAAGGAAATAACTCTCTTAGAATAACTCTCTCCGTTCTCCCTCTCTCTCTCTCTCTCTCTCTCTTTTCTCTCTCTCTCTCTCTCTCTCTCTTTCTATCTCTCTTCCTATCTCTGTTTTCGCTCTCTATCTCTCTCTTACACACATATAATACCCATATCACACCTACGACACATGCGCTCAAACACAGATACACCGACACAAGTGCGCGCCCACACACACATTTTTTTAAAAAATCTTTATGTTCGGAAAATTTTCTCGTGTTGGATGTTGCAAGAGCAAATGAGAACATAATTTTTCAACAAGTTAAAAAGATTTTAAGAGCAAGATTTGAAAATCAGACTTTTTGTTTTGGACAAAGTGATAACCGCAAATTGCAACAAATATGCTATTTTTCTCCTTATGATGCACAAAAAGATGAAATAAAAATTCGGATAAACTTTTTCACACAAAACACCAATTGATACTTTAATTCAATACAACATAAGTTTACAATTTGGAAAACAAATTGAAAACATCGGGAAATTTATCCGATGAGACATATATTCCGCTAAACCAGTTCCAAAACTTTTTCAAAACCAATTGTTAAAATCAAGGGCATTGAAGTCTAACACAAGTTTTTACCCAGAAACGTTTAAACGTTTGATTTAACCACAAAGCAACAATCAAAAGATAAACAGCGAGAAACTCTAGGCTACCGGCAGAAGAGGACAATTTGCGCTCATCGTAGCACCTCATCCGCAAGAAGTCATTCTGCTTGAACTGCTAACAAAACAAAAAAAGAACTGATAGCAAAACAACCTCAGTCCTTGTCATTCAAAAGCATAACAAAAAATTTGAATATTCAATTTTTGACTTCCAGAGCAACTTTTACAAACATTGAGTTTTCCCAAGAAGAAGACAAAAAGAACTTTTTGTTTGAGCAATAGCCAATCAAGCAAAATCGATTGTGAAAAAGCATACAGAAAGAAAATGGTCTGATACGTGTAATCCTGTTTCTTCAGAGAATTTATCTTTAGCTTCAGTGATTAAATTTCAAAAATCAGCGAGTCTACTTCCTCTAATTTAACTTCAAGAGCAGATATTTGATCAATCGCTGAAAATTCTGCTGTAAAAATTGGAAAACAACTTGGACAAGTCCAAAATATCAATCCAATGCCATTTGCTGTCTAAGCAAATCCAAGGCACGATACATGAACACAATTAGATTTACATCGAACGCAGAGAAAGCGTTCCTGTTCTTTACATAAACCGATGCATACAGTGCATGGCGGATCGGATGGGGGAGGCGGCTGGGATAAAGCCGTTATTCTTTGGGACAACAAAATACAGTCCGCAGGCTGTAGTAAGCGCTGAATAAGTCCTAATTAAACGAATAATAGATCCTATTATCTAAATAAAACACTATAAGAAGACAAATAGATCAGTCGAACAAATGCGGAGAACTATCACGCCAAATGTTCACTGAGATAAAAAACGTGCAGAGGAGAAATTTTTTCGAATAACTAAGCTAAATGAATAAATCAAGCAGATGCGGAGAAACCTCACGCCAAAAGCTAGAAAAGCTCATATCAAGATGTTTGTCCCGGATACAAATTTTTCCACCGGGATTTGAGATCCCCAGTAATCGGGGCTGCCCAAAAAATGTCTGGCCTTTTAGCAAACAGTAAATAACTCAGGAAGTCTTATCTCTCCGTAAGTCTTCACAGTGTTTGATCAGATGCTCCTTTACAATAATTTCGGCTAGTTTGCCCATCAACTTGTGAAAGAGCGGGTTCTGTAGTTCTTGATATTCGTGTGATCTTTGCTTGGTTTAGGGAGCATGCAAATTTTGGTCTTCCAGCTTGTTGGAATCTTGCCTCGTTTGAACAATTCTTGAATGAGTTGGCAAAAGGTATCTAAGATGTTGTCTGACAGTCTGTTCAGGATCTTATAAGACACTTGTAATTGCCTGGGGTTGCGCTCTTTCTCTCAGGAATCAGTCGTTTCAGCAGCTGATGTTTAACGTCAGTTAGTCAGTGGTATGCTGATGTTTCATAGGCGTCTATCGCAGCTTCGTCAAAACTTCTCTTAACTTCTTCTTGATGATCGCTCGCTTCAGTTTTCTCAGGGCTGTGCGTCAATGTGGTCTGTTGCAGGGAGATTGCGAAGCTGTTTGCGGCCTGTTCTTTAGTCATCTTGCGTCAATTTGTGCTGTTCTGATGGTCCGTGATGAGTCTGTGGTAGGCCTTGGTTATCCTCTATCTCTTGTTATCCTCTATCTGTGGTAAGCCTCTATCTGTGGTTTTGACAATTTCTATCCTTATTGAGCTGTTGAATCAGTTTATTTTCTTGTTGTTGCTTCTCTAGATTGATTGCTTTGGTCATTTGTTTTTGAGATTCTATTGAGTTCAACTGTCAGTTTTATTTTTTCAATGTCACCTCTTAGTCCATTTCGTCTGAGTTTTCTGACTATCTTCTGTATTCGGTGCTTGGTCTTGATTAGATTGGCTTTTTCTATGTTGGAGCTTCGTATTTGAGATCTGAGGCAGTCGTCATATTAGCGCCTGATTTGAGTTGCAGCTCTTTTGTGCGGTTAGTGAATTTTGCCACTTTTCTCTTGAACTGTCTAAGTCTGTTTTTAGGATTAGGTAGTTGGGTTTCGGAGCATTGATGTTAAATTGGCGTATTGTCAATAGATGATCACTTACGGTTCCGTCTGCAGTTCGAAAAGATGCAAGGTCTGCGGCGAGGTGGTTCGTGCTGAGATGCAGATCAATGATCGAGCCACTTTTGTGCGTTGCACTGTCATCATTCAGCAGCACAAGGCCATCATCTAGCCGTTCCTCTATTGTTTGTCAAGTTGCATTTAAGCTGTATGATTTGGTGTTGATGCATGGGCATTCGATGTTGAAGTCAAGAATTAGGAGAGTTCTTTCTTCTGAGCATTGAAGGTGGGTCGGTTCGATGGCTAAAAATGGGAGAACAGTAGATTAAGATGATGTCAATGTGAGAGTCATTCACTCTGATGTACAGCATCTCGTTGGTCTTAAAGTATGATTACACAGCATTGATGTTGATGAGCTTGAAGTTGAGTCCTCGTCTAACATAGATGGCTGAGCCATGTCTGTTGTCGTCAATGATTGCAGCTAAGATGAAGTTTTTGAGTGTGTGCGGATTTTTTGTCTTGGTCTCATTGAAGCAGGCAACATGAGTGCCTCTGTCACTTAGTAGAGTGTCGAGTAGTCTGAGTTGGGATCTTATCTCTCTAACATTGAGTTGTAGAACAGTCAAGATATCTGCCATGTTAGGTTGTAGATTTGTGGCTGTCGAAGTACTGTTTGAATTATTTCAGTTTCAAGTCAAATTTAGAGTTGCTGATCGTCTGTCCTCTAATGAGGCTGAGAGCTTGCATGATGTTTATCTTCTTTAGCGAGGAGTCTGCTGTACACTGTATGAGAGCTGCGAGTGTCATTAAGCTGTTCTATTGGCTGTCTTCGATTGAACATGTCCTAAGTCTTGATTGCCTCTAACATTTTTCTATCGTCGAGACAGTATTTGAGGTTACTAGTTGGCTGTTTTTGACTGCTTGAGCATAGCTGATAGACTTTGCCTCCCGGTACTTTGCACATTCTCGGTAGTTGGAGGAGTGGTTCTGTTCACACTCTATGTCTCTTTGTCAGCTTTTGCGCCGTATTTCGCAAGGTGTTCAACTCTGCATCTTCGACACTGTTATAGCACTTGTTACAGCAATCAGGGCTCCTGCGACCAAACTCGAGACATTTGTAACACTGGATGGCTGGAGGCTCTTGCCTTGACTTCTCACATCTCTTGCGTTGGTTGAAGATAAAGACTCATTTTTCTACAGCTGCTCTGACATTGGATTCAGAGGAGGTGAACACTCTCACTAGTCGGGATGGGCTGTCGGTCGCTCGGCTAGTAATTTTGTGCACAGTCTCAGCTTCACTGTTTTGGTTTATTAGCTCTGTCTTGATATCATCTGTTTGCACATCTAGATCGCTGTTAGTGATCAGGATGCTTGGCTTTGAGTCGTTGGTGGTCATGGTGCTCAGTCTTTCCTTGCTGTTGAGGAACGCGGCTGTAACTCTGGGTGGCTATATCAGTGCTCTTTGGCTTGATAGAGAAGCCTTTGCCGTTCTTGGTCATCCTTGATTGTCCTTAGTTCTGGCAGTTGGTTAAGGCAATCATTTTGAGGTTGAAGTCTTTGAGGCTTGGTATTGGTGTGTCACAGGAGAAGTAGACACCTTTGGGTTTGTCAGTTGTTCGTCGGACTTAGGAGCTCGATCATCGACCACTGTCTTGTGCTTTCCTCTTGGTTCCTTGTTGACTCACTGAACTAATGTTGGTCAGGGTGGTCATGTTTAGGGTCTGGCTGACTTCTGAGCAGTTCACTGTGTTGTTGTACATCGAGCTGTTGGGGGAAAAAGAGTCGAGCGAGGGGGTTTCAGTGTGCCATTGGGTTAAGACTCGTGAACTGAGGCGCTCTTCGCTCAGGAGCTAGCGAGAGAGGCCCTACTATATGGGCGGAGGTGCGTTCTTGAGCCCTCTTCGTATGGGATCGCGGCGTCACTCAATCTCTTCGTCTTACGGTGTCTAGCTTTCTCTTTGTCTTGCACCCTCTTTGGTCGTCCACGCGGCGTCTAGCACTTTCTTATCTAGTCCTCACGGGATCTTGCTCGGTCCCTCTCTCACTAAAAATGAAACTAGCAGCTTATCTCATATCAATAGGCTGTAAGGCTAGAATCATGTCTTCGGCTCAGGATGGTCAAGACCGGGAGTTCTTTGACATGGAATAGGTCTTAGTGCTCAAGGGAATTTTTCTTGGAACGGTACAACAGGGAGCCTGCACTAGCTCGAACTAGCTCGAGCCTCCTGAAAAGGATGCTAGAGGGTTGCGACTGGGTTCTCTAGAGTACGCTATCCCTTTGTGTCCGAACTTGGGCTTGTGTTCTCTCCGGGGCAGCAAGCTGACCCACCAGGCACTAAATTATAGCTTTAAGTACTCCTGATTTGGTGTGAGCTAGCTCGGGAATAAGTGCTTTGGTGCCCGGGTAGTCCCGCGTAGACTAAGCCTCAACTCCCGCGTCGTGTAGATTGGCAAGCAGCTTCTGGCAGGTGTCACACTGGGGAGGGGGTGACGCGCCATGCCTCTTGGAAAAGAGACTTATGCAATATATAATTAAGGCGGCTTGATTGTGTTGCTGAGAGAAGTGGTTAAGCTGCTTGATCTTCTTGCTCTTCGTCTGTCGTATGTAGAAGATTGTTTTCCGTCTGCTCAAGTCAGCTTCCCGAATGAAGGATAACCATTCTTCGGTCTTCTAAGTCAAGCACTTCCTCATAAAAATATCAAAAAAAGAAAAAGCAATGTTGACAGCAAAGCAATCAGTTTGTGATACCTAAAAGTCGGAATTGAGACCGCAGAAGGATGGAAAGAGCATAAAACTGAAAAGGCCAACAACACATGCCTTTAAAATTAAATGATCGGCAGAACTCTAAATTTTCTCGTACAACGTAGAAAGCATTATCGACTTTGAAAGTTTAACTTCGCATGCTAACTTTGTAAACCCGATCCATTAGGAATTCTTTTTTGTTACTGATAACTGATTAAAAGTTGCAGATCCATCGACAGCACTACACATTCCTGTCCACTCCATCTACTGTAACGACAAAAAATCATGGGTTTTACACTTGACATGGTAAGGTTCTAAAACAGCCACGACCATGAACCGAAGAGGACTGACTTTAACAGAAGACGTTTTGTTTCTAAAAGTAGACATAAATCAAATACCGATCCTGCTTTATTGCGTCTAAAACCCGTCTTCCAATTTTCCCTACCACTGGCACACGAATGAAGTACAAACGCTACCCTACTACATCGATTGACGGACCAAACTAACCTATCCGACTTTTTTTAAAGTGCTCTCAACTGGCAACATGAACTTCGCCAAAACTAGCTGGGACAACATCCAGTCAAGCTGTGACTATGGATGACCAATACGCGAAATTTTAATTATGAGAAACTCCTCTCACCATACGGTAACGGGGCTTGATATAGTCTTGACTGACAGTCCAAAACTGACAACTTGTCATCAAAATTATAAACAACTTCACCGACCAAAAAATCACTAATTTATGCAATCTCCCAAGAAAGCTTTGCTCATAACAAATACACTTCATGTTCTTTGGTGAAAGACGTAAAATTAAGAACTACTAAGTTTGTCTTCAGGAAAGTGGAATGAAAAATTTCAAATACACCAATGGAAACTAGACCGTACAACCCGTTCTGTCTTAGCAATTTAAATATCCTGTTAAAACTGTAGTATGAATGGATGCAAGAAAGAAACCCGAAAAACAGCAAACAATAGGCACCAATTACGTCCGATCTGGACTTCTATTAAACAGCGCAAATAATGAAGCAACTCAACACCAAAGAGAAAGGCAAACACAAATGCTGGGTACTTGACTCCAAACGAAGAAACTTCAAAAAATTTTTAAAGCAGATAGCCAGAAAGACCATGAATTTTTATAACAGGAAGTTTTCAGGACACTACATTTGAGTAGCATACAAAAACACTTCAAATGCGTCTGTTTGGCAGCCAGAAATGGAATTTGAATATGGCGTGCCGAAACTGGCGAGGCAGAAGCCCGCCTTTTCAACATTTTCTTGGAAAGTGTTTTTTGCTCCAATTTTGAGCTAATGGCTCCTCTCCGAAAAACTAAAATTCATTAGAATCACTCACACAGAAAAAGCGAAAACTACAGTAGGCCTAGCTTTGAACAAATCATCCGGTCTGGATCTTATTTGAAACATCATTTACAAACACTGTGACCAAGCAATCAGTAAAACTCTTCAGGCATTTTTTCAAAGGATTATTTAAATCAGCAGCCATCGTCTTAAAGAAGGTGAGTGGAATAACTCCAATAGTCAAGGATGGCCGCAAAGCTGACTCGCGCTGTTACGATGGCGTTAGTCTGTTTTTTTTTGCTTTAAAAATTTATGTGAAAATCATCCTCAGCTCCCTCTGCAGTTCAGCTCCTCTCGCTCCCAGTCCGTGTATACAAACACCATGAAGATGAAAAAATGATCTAAGTATACTTTATCAAGACCTCTGCAAAGTTCCCCACCATCTTTTCCTCTCCAAAGAAGAGAGCTTTAGAATAGGTGTTGAAAACTCTTGAAAGTTAGCCAAACTAAAATAAACAGTTCGTGAGAAACAGCATGAAGTTATAAAACCTACTCCATAGAACAAGCGGTGTCCCCAAAGATTAATCCTGGGTCCCCTGTTAACTATAATCCTATAATCTTTATCAACGAAATACCAGACGGCATAAACTCTGAAAACCTGGATTTCACTTACGGCAACAAAGGGGTAATTGTAAACCAGCCGTTCATTGTCGATGGCTTTTGCCATGTTGAACCGTGCTGCCGGTCAAATAAGCTCCTGTTAATAGAAATATAACCAGTTCTCGCCAATAGTGGGACACCTGAGTAATCTTCCAAAAACCAGAGAAATTGAAAACACTAACGGCCGCGATAATCCTTTTTTTTTACCATCTCTCTCTCTCTCTCTCTCTCTCTCTCTCTCGGATTTTGGAAAAAATGATGTTGTTATGAACAATTTTTTTCTACAGAGAAGAAACAAAGCAATGCAATCGAGGCGACATAAAAACTCCAGCAACCCGTCTTCGCAAAACTGATGAAAACTATCTGATCAACTCCAAGTATCTCTACAACATTGTCACCGGTTGACATAATTTTTTAACAGAGTCATTGAGCAAGAAAAGCATCAATGTTACCTTCTGGAATTTCTGTCATCATTCATTTGACAGGCTCAACAAACGTACATGAAGAGTGTACTACAAGTGTGGCTGATGCAGTTCACATTCATTAGTCACTATCCTGGACTAAATCAAACTGTTGTCCCCCATTTGCGCCCTTGGGCATAACCCAGACGTCTCAGCTGCTGCTAAGTATAGTAAGGACTGCAATTGTAAAAGTGTACATCTACAACAGTACAGTAAAACGATATGAGTTAAAGGTAAGAAGCTACAATATTACTGCAGTTTAAATTGGCTTCCTTATAAATAATGCATTAAATATAACAAAAAATTTCGCATTTGTTGAGCAAATTTGTGTTAGACAAACGTTAAATAACGGTTAGATGTCCTACGGCAGCTTTTGAGAGCGAGTTTTTTTCTTATTTCGGGTTGCCAAAAAATCCGTTCAGTATTTTTTCTGTAATTTATAAAAAAGAGCAGTTATTATCTCGACTGATTGAAAACATTTTCCGTAGATATTTTTTGCTTACTGCAAATGAAGTGTCAATTACAGGATTTAACCTACACCCCTTGAAAAACAAATTTGTATTGTTAATTTTTGCCTCTTTTGGTCTTGTGAGCATGACGTCATGTTTGAGCGTGTTTTTCGAAAATTAGCGCAGAAAAATTTTTCCGATAGTTTTTAAGCAAACAAATGAATGTTTCTTGACAGATTTTTGCATTCGATCTTTTTCATTTGTATGGCTGAAGGCATGCGCAAAGTTACTAATTTCTTGATGTTCAGACATTTTGATTTTGAAAAAGCTATCTTGTTCTTTCTTAAGTACCCTAATTTTTTTTTGTTGATTTTTAGATAATTATATCCCTTATTTTCAAGGTTGAGGTTAGCATTAAACAAAATTTAGTTCGTTTTGAGTTTGATATGTTTTGTTGAAAGCGACAGGTTGTTTATAATTTTTTTGCCAAAAAATTAACAATATCTTTTTAGTTACCGTTTTGAGTCTGCGAAAAATGATAGATTTTTATTTCGCATCGGAGAAATCGATCGGTTATATCGATCATCATTTTTTGTTTCAAAACTCTCTTGAGTTGGTCTGCTCAGAAAAGCCAACATTGTGCTCAACAAAAACAAAGCAAGACACAAACTGGAAGACTGTCTTGACAAAATTTTGAAGCCGATTGCTAAAAATGCCAACCTTGCGGGTTTGCGGGCTTACCATTGAAACTCTCAGAAATCTATTCGCCCATGCGAAGCGTTTCCTGAAGCTAAAAGATTTTCCTGAAGCTATAAATTCTACAAACTTCGTATATTTCTTGCCTGATTTTCAAAGAAATGCGAAGAGTAAAATTTCTCCTCTTGCGTCCGTGGTTGCTGTTGCTGGCGTTTTTTTATTAAGAATCTTATGGTACTTTCTGTTTATGAAGGCAAACATTGTGTTGAATTGAAAAAAGGGACAAAAAGTTTATGGACTGTTTTGACAAAAATTGTGAAGCCCTTCATTTTCAAACACCTCTATCAACACTACAAAAACTCTCTCCAAAAGTTGGCATAGTTTCAGGAAAAAAGATTGCCGAATTTTAGCTACTCTTGTTCCAAAACTCTCTACAAAAAGGACGACGACAATGAAAAAACTGAGCTACTCATACTCTATACGATTTCAGCAAAGCGCTTGACAAAGTAACTAGGCATCCGCTTGTCTCTAAGGAAGAGAGCGTTACCAATCAAAAAGAAACTGATCAGGCAAAAGCTGGTCTCTTCAGCCATTATTTAAGAGAAATTTCAAATTGCAAGGCTGGGTTATATAGCTCCTCTCCAATGAAGAAACTGAACTTCATAAATCACACCAGAAAAGGCTACAATTGCAGCCCAGTTAGCTACGAATAAATCAAAAAGTCCTGATTCTATGTAAAATATTATTTAACAACACAATGACCAAAAAATCAGTACAAATAGTTCAGTCTTTTTCGAATATTAAAAACAAACAGAGAAGTTAAGTCTAATAGCTCCCATTTTTAAGGTTGGCAGCAACGCTGACGTCTGCTGTTACGATGGCATTTGTCTTTCTCTTTTTCTCAGAACTTATTGTGAGAACCCTCTTGCTCCACCACTATCAAATCGATAAACCTTTCCTTACAAAAATCAACAGGTTCCCAGAAAAAGAAGATCGTCAAAATTTTAGACCCTCCTGTTCCTATTCAAAAAATGTGACGATGAAGAAGAAAATGAGCTAAGCATCCTCTATCCTCACTTCAGCGAAACACTTGACAGAGTTTCTTTCAATCTCCTCCTCTCCAATGAAGAGAACTTTGGAGTTGCTGGCTCCCTGCTCAAACTTCTCTAAGGCTAGATCATCAGCATAGAGAAGTCCGTGAAATTTAACAAAACTAATCAATCATGCTCCTTATTACGGTGGCGTCCCCAGTATTGGCGCTGCTCCTATGTTATTTTTAAGTTCAGTCAGCAACCTACCAAATGGCTTAAACGCTGGAAATTTGGGATTCGCTGTCGACTCCTCTGATTTGGTAAATGTAAAACAGCATTCCCTAAACAACAATATTTACAATATTGAACATTGGTACGGGTCAAACGCGCTTTGGCTAAAAAAAGCAAGTTCACGCCGATAAAATTAAACTCATAATCCATGAGTGGTTTACGAAAAACCGAGAAATTGAAAATGCGAATTGATGAAGAGGCCATGGGTTCATAAAAAGCTCAAATTTTTCGAGGACCGAAATATGTGCCTCTCGCATAGGAAATGCAACAAGAGCACGTTTGTCAAAATAAAAGAAATTTTTCTTTTGGCAGATCCTATATTGTAACAGTTGCTACATTCTGCTCCCGGAAGCAGTGTACAAACACTAAAAACATAGGAATATTTGAGACGGTAAATGGCCAAAAAGAAGATTCTTAACTCCAACGTTCTCTACAAAACTTTTTAGTACAGCTGAACCTACTGACTCGTTTTCTGTATAAAAAAATTGTTGATACTTTTCTATTACTATCTCTCGCTGTTGGAAAATATGAAGTTATTAAAATTTTAGATTTCGTAGAGGAACAAAAACAAGTCAATGCAGCCGAGGCGACTTCATATTTTCATCATTTCGAAATAGCAAAACTGATGTAACTTTTTCAGCTATTCCATGTATTTGCACAACATTGCTGTCGGCTGACATGAAGGGTTAGACGAGTCTTGATTCAAGAAAGGCATCAACCCAACCTTCTGGAAGATTTTATTAGGTCATTTCACATCAACGACAAATGTCTATAGAGAGTATATTGCAAGTGTTTTACGAAGCAGTGCAAATCCAAATTCTGAAACATGGACAAAAAAAATGTGGATGTTCCTTCTGAACACTTGCGTAACCCATTCGTCTCAGCTTCTACTAAGTACGATACCAATATAAACACTGTGAATAAGCAGTTAGTAGAACTATTCAGGCATTTTTCAAAGGATTATTAACATCAGCAGTCATCATCATAACAAAGGTAAGTAGAATAACTCCCATATTCAAGGAACGCCGCAAAACCATATTCGCCTCTCCAATGAAGAGAGCTTTGGGATAGGTGGTGAAAACTCTTGAAAGTTAGCCCAACTAAATAAAACAGTTCGTGAACAACAGCAGGAAGTTATCATACCGCTCCGCACAACAAGCGGTGTCCCCAAAGATTCATCTTGGGTCCGCTGTTATCTATAATCCTATAATATTAATCAACTGAATACCAACTGGCATAAACGCTGAAAGCCTGGACTTCACTTACGGCGTCAAAGGGGTAATTGCAAACCAGCCGCTCATTGTCGATGGCCTTTCTCATTTTGAACCGTCCTGCCGGACCAACAAACTTCTGTTAAGCAGAAATATTGCAAGTTTGCGCTAATAAAGCGACACTTGAGTGACTTTCCAAAACCAGAGAAATTGAAGATACTGTCTGCCAACAAAATCTTGATGATAAGCTCGAAATGTGACTCTCTCTCCCTCTCTCTCTCTCTCTCTCAATCTCTATCTCTCTCTCTCTCTCTCTCTCTCTCTCTCTCTCTCTCTTTCTCTCTGATTTCTGATTTTGGAAAGTATGATGTTGTTAAAAACTAAAATTTTGTAGAGAGAGGAAAACAAATGCAGCCGATTTGAATTAAAAATTCCAGCAGCTCGTTTTCGCAAAGCTGATGAAAACGTTCTGATCAACTGCACAACATTGTCACCGGTTGACATGAGTTTTTAACAGAGCCATTGAGCAAGAAAAGCATCAGCACTACGCACTACAACAATGTCAGATATATTTAATAAGCAACAATATCGCTGGAAATTAACTTGGCTTCCTCTATAAATGGTACATACAATATAACCAAAAATTTCGCATTTAATGAGCAAAATTGTGTTAGACAAACGTTAAATAACGATTAGGTGTCCTAGGGCAGCTTTCAAGAACCGAGTTTTTTCCCTATTTTGGTTTTATTGCAAAAAACCATAGGGTATTTTTTTTCTGTAATTTATAAATAAGAGCAGAATTGTTATCTCGACTGATTGAAAACATTTTTCCGGAGATATATTTTTGCTTATTGCAAATGAAGTGTCAACTACAGGATTTAATTTACAGGCAATAAAGAAAGTAGTTATACTCTCAGTTTTTGCCTCTTAGTTTTGTGAGCATTTTAGTCATAATTTGAGCGTGTTTTTCAAAAATTAGCGCAGAAGAATTTTGCCGATATATTATAAACAAACAAATAAATATTTCTTGACGGATTTTTTTTTCACTTGATCTTTTTGTTTTGTATAGCTGAAGGCATGCGCAAATTTACCAGTTTCTAGATGTTAAGACATTTTGCTTTTGGAAATGCTGTCCTGTGCATTCTTAAATACCCCAATCTTTTTTTTGACTTTTAGATAAGTATATCCCTTAATTTCACGGTTGATGTAAGCATTAAACGATTTTTAAGTCTGTGAAAAAAGATAGATTTTTTTTTCGTTGTCGGTTGTTGCGGATGCAGTCAGAGTTTTACTGTTTTATAAACCCTCTTGAGTTGGTATGCTCAGAAAGGCGCACCTTGTGCTCCACAAATCAAAGCAAGACACAAGCATGAAGACGGCCTTGACAGAATTTTGAGGCCTAGTGCCAAAAATGCCATCTTTGCGGGTTTGCGGGCTTACCATATAAACTCTCAGAAATTGGTTCGCGATTCATTCTCCCATGCGTTAAAACTGTAAAAAAAAATGGTCTCTGACAAATTATTTAATATGCGGCTTCAACCCTGGCATATATATGTCGATTCAAGGAAACTTTTCTTGAAGCTAATATCGTGCAAATTTCGACAAAATCCTCCCTGAAGCTAAAAATTTTAAAAACTTCAAAAATCTCTTGCTTTCTAAAAGTCTGTAAGGAGTAAAATTTCTCTTCTTGGGTCGGTGGTTGCTGTTGCTGGCGCATTTTTCTATTAAGAAACTTGTGACTTTGTCTTTTTAGAAAGGCAAACACTGTACTAAAGTGAAAAAAACAGAGAAAAAAATTGTTGACTTTTTTGACAAAATTGTGCAGCCCATCATTTGCAAACATCTCTATCAACACTACAAGTAACATCTCAATGACAAAACGCATAGTTTCAGGAAAAGAAGATGGTCAAATCTTCTCCTCCGGCTGCTGCAAGACTTGTACAACAGGGATAATGGCAATGAAAAAACTGAGTTGTTTATACTCTATTTGACTTCAGCAAAGCGCTCGACAAAATAACCCGGCATCTGCTTTTCTCTAATGTAGAGAGTGTTAGAGATCAAAAAACAAACTGATCAGGCAAAAGCTGGTCTTTCAAGCTGTTTCGTAAAGAGAATTTTTAATTTCCCAGGTTGTGTTATATGGCTCCTCTCCTATGATGAAACTGAACTTCATAAATCACACGAAAAAAGGGTAAAATTGCAGCCCAATTAGCTACGAACAAATCAAAAAATGCTGATGCTATTCAAAATTGCATTTACAACAAAAATGACCAAAAAATCAGTGAAAAAAGCTCAAGCTTCTTTCAAACGATTAAAAACAAACAGAGAAGGTAAGTCTAAAAGCCCCTTTTGCAAGGTTGGCAGCAACGCTGACGTCTGCTGTTAAGATGGCATCTTTCTTTGTTTTTTCTCGAAATTTATTGCGAGAATCGTCTTGCTCCATCTTTATCAAATCTACAAAACTTTCCCTACAAAAATCAACAGGTTCCCAGAAAATGAAGATCGTCAAAAGTTTAGATCCTACTGTTCCTATTCAAAAACGTGGCGACGAAGAAGAAAGTGTGCCAAGCATCCTCTATCTTGATTTCAGCAGAACACTTGACAGAGTCTCTAACAATCTCCTCCCCTCCAAAGAAGACAGCTTTGGAACTGGTGACTCCCTGCTCAAACTTCTCGAAGGCTAGATCGACAGCAGAAAAAGTCCGTGAAATATAACAAAAAGTTATCAATAATGCTCCATAGTACTGTGGTTGCCCCGAGAATTCACGCTGCCCCTGTTTTTTTGTGCTTGATCAGCGACCTACCATATAGCATGAACGCTGAAAAGTTGGAATTTGCTGTCAACTTTGAATCGGTAAATGTAAAACTGCATGCCAAAAACGACAGTCTTTACCATATTGAACATTGGTACCGTTCCAACGCACTTCGGCTAAAAAAACAAGTTCCTGCCAAAAAAAACTTGTTATCCATGAGTGGATCTCGAATAACCGAGAAATTGAAAACACGAACTGATGAAGAGGACTTAGGTTCATAAAAAACTCAAAGATTTCGAAGACCGAAATATGTGGCTCTCGCAGAGAAAATGCTACAAGAACATTTTTGTCAAACTAAATGAAAATATGAAAATGTTTGTTTGGCAGATCCTATATTGCAGCAGTTGCTACACTCTTCTACTGGATTCAGTAACCAAACACGAAAAACAAGAAAACTTGGAATATTTGAGAAAGTAATTTGCCACAAAAAAGAATCTTAACTCCAACGTTCTCTACAAAATTTTTTAGTACAGCTGAACCCACTGACTCGTTTTCTATATAAAAAAATTGCTGATACTTTTCTATTACTATATCTTGCTGTTGGAAAATATGAAGTTATTAAAATTTTAGATTTCGTAGAGGAACAAAAACAAGTCAATGCAGCCGAGGCGACTTCATATTTTCATCATTTCGAAATACCAAAACTGATGTAACTTTTTCAGCTATTTTATGTGTTTGCACAACATTGCTGTCAGTTGACATGAAAGGTTAGACGAGCCTTGATTCAAGAAAGGCATTAGCCTAATCTTCTGGAAGATTTTCTTAAGTCATTTGACATCAACGACAAAAGTCTATAGAGAGTATATTGGAAGTGTTTTACGAAGCAGGCCGAATCCAAATTCTGAAACATGGACAGAAAAAATGTGGATATTCCTTCTGAACATTTGCAAAACCCATTCGTCTCAGATTCTACTAAGTACGATACCAATTGCACTTGTAAAACTGTACAGCTACAACATAACAGTAAAACAATACCAGTTATAATTAAGAAGCAAAGATATGACTGGAAGATAAGCTTGCCTTCACCCCAGTTGAACATACAAAATACTGATTAATTTTGCTCATGATGAGCAAACATTTGTCAGATAAGCGTGTAATACGAGGAGCCAATGTCAGCTCCCTGACTCAAAATGAAGAATTCTTTAAAATTTTCATAAAGCAGATAGCGAGAAAGACCTTGAAAATTTATAACAGGAATCTTTCAGGAAACGACATTTGAGTAGAATCCATAAATACTTGAAATTTGTCTATTCTATTACCAGAAAAGGAATTTGAAGATGACGTGTCGAAACTAGCGAGACAGAAGCGGGCCTTTTGAACATTTCCTTTGAAAGTGTTTTTACACCAAGTTTGAGCTATATGGCTCCTCTCCAAAAAACTAAAATTCATTACAATCACTCACACTACAGTCGGTTTAGATTTGAACAAATCATCTTGTCTGGACTTTACGTGAAACACCATTTATAAACACTGTGAACAAGCAGTCATTAGAACTATTCAGGCATTTTTCGAAGGATTGTTAACATCAGCAGTCATCATCATAACAAAGGTATATAGAATAACTCCCATATTCAAGTATCTGCAAAACATTGCTTATACGAGCCTCGTTTCAAGAAAAGCATTAGCCTAACCTTCTGGAATATCTTTTTTAAGTCATTTAACATCCACGACAAATGTTTATAGAGAGTATATTGCGAGTGTTTTATGAAACAGCCCACATTCAATTTCTCAGACATGGAGAAAATAAACTTAGATGTTCTTTCTGCACATTTGCATAACACATTCGTCTCAGCTAAGACTAAGTATGATACCAATTGCCCTTGTAAAATTGTACAGATACAACATAACAGTAAAACAATATCAGTTATAATTAAGAATCAACGATATGACTGAAAGTTTAGCTTGCCTTTATCGCAGTAAAACATTCAAAATACTCATTAATTTTGCTCATGATGTGCAAAATTTTGTCAGATAAGCGTGTGATACGAGGAGTAGGCAGCCCACGGGAGCTTTCGGGATCTGAGAATTTTTCCTAATATGTTTTTTTTGCTGAAATTCTGCATCGTGTTTTCTTTATTCAGTTTTTAAATTGGAGCAAATTTGGTATCTCGATTCAATAAAAATTCACCAAAATTCAGGTTTTAAGGGATTTTTCAGTTGAAGTGTCAATTACGATAAATTTTGGGCAAACTCTGAGAATATATTTGAATTCTGAGTGTGTGCTCCAGTTCTTCGGAGCATGAAGCCTTGTTTTAGCGTATCTTACTTGAATTTGTGCTTAAGTTCTTTTGAGCATGAAGTTGCTGTATCTTTTTTTCTTTACAAATGGGCGCAACAGCAAGCTTCCAAGAGAATGAAATGGATTTCCAATGAATTTAATACAAATACTTGAATCTTTTTTAACTGAAATTAATTAGTTCGAGGCACATGATTCTTTTGAAATTGTTTTCAAATATATTCCAAAATGGAATCGCTTAATGCAAGTTTCAATTGTCCTTTTTTAATGCTAAGGCATTTCGTTTCAGAAATTGCTGATTTGTGTTATCTCAGGTAATCAATTTTGATTGATGTTGAGAAAAATGTTGCTTTTTGTCATAATTGGTGTCAGCAGGTTTCAAGCAAATTTTCAATTTTTTTGAGCCTGACGGTTTCTTAGGGATAAATTTTTTTCAATATTGTTGGTTTTGACAGCATATCACATTTTCTGGTTGGCTTTCAAGGTATGCCAAAAATGAAAAATTTCTTCTCGCGTCGGTGGTTGCAGTTGCAGTGAGAGTTTTCTTGTTTTGAAAAATCTCGTCTGCTTGTCTTTCACAACAAACACAAAGCAGGACACAAACATATTGACTATCCTGAAAAAGTTTTGAAGCCAAGTGCTTAGAACGGCAAATTTGCCAATTGCCAAATACCATTAAAGATCTCAGAAGTTTCTTCGCAATTCATTCTTCCATGCGTTGAAATTGTTAATGATTGGTCTATGATTGAAGGGTTTACTAGGCATCTTCAACAATGACTTAAAGATCAAATTATGGAACTTCTTTTTGAAACTGTAACCCCGCAAACTTCGACAAAATCGTTTCTTGAAGCTAAAATCCTAAAAAGTTTCTAGATGAAATCTTAGTGGAAAACAAAATGACCAAAAACAATTCAAAAGATGCATTGGAACAGGAAAAACACCGAACAAAATTAGATGCATAGCAGGAGAGCTTTACTCGGGATACTTTCACCAAAGGCTGCAACCAGTGGAAAATCTCTTTTATAATTACTCCATTTACAACATGCACAGACTCTTCTAGTCACTTCATGCAATTCTGTTGACCCTCAAATCATTCCATTCCATTCAATTCTACCACTCTATGTTGGAAAACATTTTTTAGCTTTAATTGACAAGTGGCCGAGGAAAACCAAGGCAGCCACTGTCTGTCTGGTTAAGATCCAAACGAATGAAGACCAATTCGCACTTGATTCAAAGAGAGCTCGATAAATATTGAGAAAAAGTTGTCCCCAGTTGCCATCAAATTAGCCACCAAAAATGTCCTGAAAAATCGTTGACAGCATAAAACGTTTTTCCTTCATGACACTCAATGAAAATTCTCTCATTATACCCATTGGCGTCGTAGAACTCTTCAAAATTTTCAATCAGTAGACTTAATTGACAGTTAATTCATGTAAAGTTAAAAAAGAATTTTTCATTTTTAAGTTGTGTTGCCACAAGGTTGTAGACACAACCGTCCAATCTGTTTGTACCCGTCACTATTGTGAAACCAATTAAAACTCTGAAAATCCTATTGATTGTAAAAGAACCCTCGAAACCCAGAGCTGCTGAAACTTTCAGAGGAACTGGTGTTCATATTATCATGGCTGTAAAAAGCTGCACCGATCTTTTTGAGCAACTGCATCGCAAAACTTTCCAATTTGCTGTTAAAAAAAATGGAAAAATTGCCCAACTTTTTTGAAATAGGCAGACTCATGTTTCGCGAGAGGCATAGGACAAAAATTTATTGTTCTTGCCCGAACAACTAAAGCTGAGAAGTGTTCCTTGAACACAGAAAAACCTCAAAAAGTAGTTGTTGCCATTGTTTTTTTGACGGACGCCAGTTGCATTTGCTACCAACCTCAAAAACATCCGGCAACTTACGTGTGCGGACAAAACATGATGGTGAAGAAAACATCCGGTAGCTAAAGGAGTAAGACACTGACTACACTGCGCGTCTAATATCGTGCCTTTTGGAATTGAAGATACTACGAATATCTATTGCACACAGGATATGATTACGCAAAAGGATTGCAGCGCTCACATGGGTGCCTGATAATGGATACATTCCGCATATTACTTGCATGCAAACATCGCGTTGTCTGCTTTGCACGTGAAACAAGAGCTTCTATCTGACTCGTGGATTTTTCACTGAAATGGTACAATTTTAAGTTGACAAAACAGAATTCTACCGTTAGTACACTCTCGAAGCAAAGAATACACCTACCGATTGCCCATTTTGAGACATTCTTATCCAACCCATGTTCCAATAAACAGGTTCTGGCATGCCCATATGCTTAACAATAAATTAGGGACATTTTTGCGAAGTTAGTGCATGATATATGCTACGATGTCCAAGTTGAACAATCACTTCAGTTGCTAGCGGGCAAAATTTCCAAAACAAATCTGCTAGCACTGATGTTAACGATCGTCTTGAAGTCAACGCAAACTGGATTTGGGTGTCCACAATCAGCAAAATTTCATCCGACGTGAAAATATTTAATCTGTCCATTAAATCTTGCCCGAAAGGAAGCCAACAAAGCATACAATTATCAGGCGGCAATTGAATATCTTGAAAAATACACAACAAATTTTGCTAACTGAAAGTTTGTTTTGTTCTGCATAGTGTTTTCCTGCATGGGAGCCTCTGCAGCAAGAACTATAAAACAATTAGCAACTACAGTCTCCAAACTAAAAAACGACACATCCTCGGACGCAATAACACAATCTGATAAAGATGACTTCTTCAGTCCTACGCAGCGGAATTATCTGTTTCAGTGGCTGCATTGGTACTAAGGGTGTAACTGAATTTGATAATATTTATAGTGTTGTAGTGCGGGAGAGGAGGCTAGGACACATAGGATCTTTTTCGTTTGTGCTCGCCCCAGTACGTTATGCTGCTTCAGTTAAAGCGCACGTGCATTTACATAGTAAATCAGGCGCCATTGCAAAATATGCATGTTTGTTTGGGGGTTGGGAATAAAATGCACATACCCCTACGCTGCTGGAGGGGACAAATGAGAGAGATCTGACACCTCAAAGCACAATCGAAGTTGTCTCCAACAGCTACGTCTCCTCAACGTACTACAACTCCCGCTCTTCATGCAGTGCAACAACACACTGCTCTTGTCTAAACTATTCTTGGATATAATAAACGGCCGTGTACACCATCTGGCAATGATGGATCGAGGTCGGAAAATAAGGGATGATGACTAGCACTTAGCCGGATGCTGCATTCCAAGCTGTTTCCCTCCATGCAGTGTAAAGACGGCCGAGTCACAAAAAAAACTAAAAAATGGAGAGGAAAGCACCTATATATATATATATATATATATATATATATATATATTTTATATATATATATATATATATGTATATAAATATATATATATATATATATATATATATATTTATATACATATATATATATATATATATAAATATATATATATATATATATATATATATATATATTTATATATATATATATATATATGTATATAAATATATATATATATATTATATATATATATATTTATATACATATATATATATATATATATAAATATATATATATATATATATATATATATATATATTTATATATATATATATATATATGTATATAAATATATATATATATATATATATATATATATATTTATATACATATATATATATATATATATAAAATATATATATATATATATATATATATATATATATTTATATATATATATATATATATGTATATAAATATATATATATATATATATATATATATATTTATATACATATATATATATATATATATAAATATATATATATATATATATATATATTTATATATATATATATTATATATATATATATTTATATATATATATATATATATATATATATATATAAATATATATATATATATATATATATATATAAATATATATATATATATATATATATATATTTATATATATATATATATATATGTATATAATATATATATATATATTATAATATATATATATATATATATATATATATATATATATATATATAATATATAT
>NW_027453502.1:0-12500 GCF_964194025.1 Convolutriloba macropyga | reverse complement strand
AAAGCTTCTCCCACTTGGATATCGAACGCATAACAGTGTTTGAACTGGCACACGAACTATCCCTCTCCTTTACATAGCCACGTAACATAACTTACGATCGCTTTCTCCTCTTCACTTGTAAACAAAAACAGAATGAAAAACTGAAAGTTTCCACTGTCGTCTCAAAGCCCAAGGCGCAAAGTGCCGCCTAGGAACAGCCGAAGAAGATCTCATTAAAGACATCTTCATAGAATTTATTACAAACACCGATATACAAAGAGAACTACTCATGGAAACGCGAACAGCCCATCAAGTGATACAATTCGCACTCAACCGTGAACGTGGTCAGGAAAACCAAAAAGCGATCAACACAAAATTGAACCGCAACCCCCTAAACACATTCGAACAAATCTACAACATAAAGCCAAACCAAAGAAGCCAAGCATACAACCCACGACCCCGCTTCCCCGCTCGGAACCCCCAACCACAACGCAAATTCAATACCCCTAACACATGCCGACGATGCGGACTACAATTCACACAAGAGCGTCTACTAATATGCCCAACCGAGAAAATCCAATGTAACCTCTGCAAAAAAAATTGGACACTATAGCAAAGTTTGCCGATCCGCAAAATTAAAGTGACAAACACAACAAATAAGACCCCAACAAAATGTAAAACAACAAAACATCTCGCAAACGCGACGAGTACGTAACATAAGACCAACACCCGACCAACAACAAATCCCGACCCAAAACCAGGACACCCACTCGGAAACCAACGACGAAAGCATTGACCTTGAAAACACGTTCTTCATCCAGGAAGTGTTTGACAGCTGAAACACTGTCAACCTAATCAAACCAAAAACATTCCACAGCGCCCAACCACACAAACTCTCCCCAACATTTCAGACGAAATCTGGATAAAAACAACTTCAGATATGACAGAAATCGACTGGCTAGCAGACACAGGCGGCCCAAGAAGCTTTGTCTGCAAAGCTGAAGCAAAAAGAATCCTCCAACAATGCAAATCCGCCAAATGGAAAGACCCAACCGGATGCCAAACCAAATACAGATGCTTCAACAACATCGAGATCCCAATCCCAGGAACAATCCAACGGAAGCTCAGTTCGGGACATCGGGAAGCAGCCAACAACGAAATACTAGTGGTAGACGCAAACACCGTGAACCTACTAGGACGAGACATCCTCGGAAAGCTTGGATTCACACTCTCTCAAAGTAAACGTACATATATAAACAACATCCATTCGGACAACGCAATACAAATCAAAATCATAAATAGATACCCCCACCTGTGCTCCCGCCCGGGTAAATCCAAAAATCACATCGCGAAATCTACACTAAAACAAGACATTGCCCCATACCAACATAAGGACCGAAGAGTACCATTACATCTAACGGACAAAGTTGACAAAGAAATTCGACACTTACTGGACACGAACCAAATAGTAAAACTAGAAAAATGTTCCGACAAATTTTTATAAGTCCCGTAGTAATCACTGTAAAACACGACCAATCAATCAAACTAGCTTTAGATTCCAAATTACTAAACGACGCCATCGAAAAAAATAAATTCCAAATGCAATCAATTGACAATCTCATAGATTCAGTAGCAAAATATATCTCCGAAAACAAAAAAAACAAGCAACTTCTTATTTTCCAAAATAGACCTGAAATACGCATATAGCCAAATACCACTACATCCGGAAAATAGAATACATTGCAACTTCAATATCCTCGGGGGTAAATCTACAGGAACATACCAATTCATAAACGGATTTTACGGACTGTCCGACATGCCCGCAGAATTCCAAAAAACACTAGGCAAACCCCTCGAAAAAATCGACAACAAGTTCAACTTTCTTGACGATATCCTAATCATAACAAAGGGCTCACCCAACGACCATGATCTAGACATATACAGAATCGAGACTTGACAAAGAAAACCTAACAATTAAACTAGAAAAATGCGAATTCGCAAAACCCTCAATAACTTGGCTATGGTACAAAATTACCCAAACGGGAATATCCCCCACCGCAAAAAAGACGGATTCCATACTCAATCTTAAACCACCAAACACACTCAAACAACTACGCTCCCTCATGGGCTCAAAACACCAGCTCATAAAAGTTATACCAAACCTAGCCAGCTTACTCGACCCAATAAGACCATTACGCAAAAAAGAAAACATAGGAAACAATAAGGTACAATGGTTAGACTAACATACAACTGCCCTCAACAAAATAAAAGCGGAAATTTCAAAAATTACGGAGAAAAAACACTTCGATAAACAGCGAAACACACGCCTAAAATGCGACGCAAGCCACACAGGCTTCGGAGCAGTCTTAGAACAACAATACCCAGAAAGATGGTTTCCAATCGGGTATGCTAGCCGATTTCTCAACGAAGCAGAAATGAAATATAGTACAAAAGAACTAGAACTATTATCGATAGTTTGGGCAACACACCACTTTAAATACTATCTATTAGGATCTAACTTTGAGCTAATCACAGACCACACAGCTCTCCTTTCAGCATTAAAACCCAACCGGGCCAATAAATCACGTGAAAGCAAACTTATACGATGGGTAGACAAATTACTCCCATATACTTTTACAATCAAGCATTTACCGGGAAAGGACATGGGCTTCACCGATTACTTAAGCAGAAATCCCCATTAAAACCCCCTCCCGTAAGCGCAGATGATGAACTTTTGTCATAAATAGAATAAGAGAATTAACTTTCACACTAGTCAACGAAGAAAGAAAGCACAACATTTCAACCAATCAAAATGCTCCATTCGGACAAACACAAAAATCACATGACGTAATAAATGAAATTCAACGAACGCAAAACAACGCGAACGCTTTTTGCCATTTATCTAACCAAAAACAGTCGCTTTTTTTTCTCATAATCCAATTCAACTTTTCAAAATCAAAACTTATCGTACAACAATAATCCTACTTCTAACAACAATCCTTCTTCATACAACATTAATCCTTTCTCTTAATTAAACAATTTCAATTCATTTCAATTTTCAAATAACATTACTCCACATTCAATTCATAAAAATTCTCATAATCAATACCCAAATTCCCGAATTAAAATTAACGTCGTTACCAGAAATAAACCTAACATCAATACTTTCGATAGACCAATAGTTAAACGTGCCTAACAAAGAAAAGCTATGAACCCACTTATTCCAAACATCCCCATCTCTGTAGCCACCTAAACGGACGCAAACCCACCATGCTCAAATGTAGGCCAAGAACCCATCGATGAATCCAAACATGCACCCCCATTTGATTTCGAAAATGAAATCCCTCCCGATTATCGCCGCAATTTATCACGAGTATTTGGCGAAGCATTCTTGGCTGAGGCAACTTTAAAGGACAAAAACTTGCAATCCATTATTCGCCTTGTAAAAACCCACAATTGGGATGAGTTAAAATTAATCTCGAAATGCTACTACAGTCTCCGCAACGACTTATCCGAGGCCCAATCGGGATGCCTATTATATGATGGCAAATTAGTTATCCCTTATCAGCTCCAGAATTTAGTCATTAATGCCGTGCATCGCACCCACCCGGGCCAAGTTGGGATGATTAGACTAGCGAACCTTATCTGGTTCCCCCAGATACATCGCACCATTGCACTAAGGGCAGAAAATTGCAGACAATGCCTGGACTAAGGTAAGAACCTAAAACCAATAATACCAAAATCAAAACTAGGCCAACTACCTAAACTAAGTGAACCCAATGAAGAAATACAATTAGACTTCTTTGCAGGCCCAATAGTAGACACAAAAAAACCCTTTTAACGAACACTATATCTTAACCGCGGTAGACCGGTTCTCCCGTTACCCATCAGCAGTCGTACATACGAACTGCGACGCCCAAACTGCAATAGAATTCCTTAAACAATATTGCAAGTTCCGTGGCATACCACGCAGCATCCGCTGCGACCAAGCATAAGCCTTTAAATCTAGAAGTTTTGAAATCCACTGCAAAGAAAAAAACGTAAAACTCATCTTCCCCCCACCCACGACCACCGAGCTTCGGGCATGGTGGAACGCCTATTAAAAACATTAAAACGAAGACTAGCAACGATGAATATCGATCCCATATGGGACAACACCACCATAGCAGAGAAAATCTCCGAAATAATCGAATCGATATGACTTATCCCCAACCGGGTCACAAAAATACCACCATTCGAAGTACACTTTGGCAGACCTAAAAACACAGAACTCTCTAACCTCCTAACAAATCCTAACACTAATAACCTAACATACAACAAAATAAAATCCTTCTACTTAGATAAACGACTACTGCAAAACCCCACACTGACGACGGCGGCAAAATGGGACCGGGACACTAATTCTGAGGTCAACTTGGACATCCAATACAAGCCGGAGGACACGGCCCGACAGGACCCACAATCCGAGGAATCCAAGACATCAGACTCGTCGGACTCCGACAACGCCCCACTCAAGCCAACCCAAAAGGGTACAATAATTCCGTCTAAATTTAAATTCTAAATAGGAAATAAGACTACAATAATTGACCAAACACGCCGTGACCTAGCACGTAAAACCATTAGAAGAAAAAACCCCGAACCGAGAGGAACACTAAAACCCCTATGGTCAATAAAACTATCGTTGATTATACTCCCCATACCATAACCAACGACACACATAATCGAAAAACCACCGTAATACGCCACAGTGACATAGCCATATCCTCCGAAAAACGCCGATTACCCCAGGAACCAAAACCCCAAGAACCTAAACTCCGCCTCATAAACTTCGTTGCCTGTAAAGAACGCAGTCAAAGAATCCCCATCGGAGCCACAACCAATCAGCGAGACACGCAGTCGAAATACGACTATGGACGCACCAGGACCATCCTCCGCAAGCCACCAGCAAGGCACGTCAACCCCTATCGATGAAGATGATAAAACGACCCCAGTAACAGAGGGAACACTGAATATATCCCCTATAATGACCAAAGCACACCCAAGCCCAGCACAAAAGAAGTCAAAGAAGAAATCCCCAAAACTAACCCAAAGGGGCAAACGATCTTCAATAAGGAAAAAGGCAACCGTTTCAGCAGCCCGAAAAACAGCTAACATGAAGCTAACAAAGGCTAAATTAGCAGCATTAAAGCAGAGCTATGTATTCAACCTAAGCCAAAGCCCAATCAACATGGACGAACTGGGCAAAACGAAGACAACCCGCTTCTTCACAGAACATTCCCCAGGGCACTCCAAACCCTTTATTATTGCGGCATCCTACTCAGCTGCGGACTTCATGATTTCAACTCCCACAAGGAGCACAGACTGCACAATCGCTAAGTCACCCCCGCTGCGCAACATCCGCAAAACTAAAGCCGAAGCAACGGTCAAGAAATTTCATGTCAAAAACACAACTGCCAACCTCGCATCCACTCTCCCAATCGACAACTCCCCTCAACAAACAAACACCAAAGACACAACAATCATTGATCTAGCCGACACATCGGATGAACCCCAACAAAGCACAACTCTTAGAATCAACCCCAACTGCTCCTTCTTCGGACAAGACATCGTAATCCTTTCATCTGACTCACAAGACTCAAGCCCCTCATTCCACACTGCATCCGTCCACTCAGTACCCACTCGGACTCTCCTCCCAAAGAACCCAACGCCCATGGATTGGTCCCCAACACCCCAAGACCCCGAACGGGAACCACACGATCACTCGACTAAAGACAACGCCTCAAGTGAAGAAGCCCAACATTGAACTATCGTCTTCATCCCTCAGAGGGGGAATGTGGTGAGCACCTGGCTCACACAGTAACCAAGCACCTAAACGTACTAATATAAACTCTTACAAGACTCAATATGTTATTATATTTCATCTTCTATTGTTGTAAATACGTATAGCGCATTGTTCACTCTTGCTACATCGTTGTACCAGTTGTCATTCTTAAACTCCGATCGGAGCGCAATAGCTAAGTGCACTTGGTGTCTTCAGCAAAGAAAGAGAAGATCGTCGAATAGTTAATTCTTATTGCGCTAGGCTTTTTACTGCCTCAGGCTAAATAACAGACGATCACCATCGACGAGATTTGGTAGACACAACAATTATTATTATTATTACTATTATTATTACTATTATTATTATTATTATTATTATTATTTTTATTATTATCATTATTATTATTATTATTATTATTATTATTATTATCATTATTATTATTATTATTATTATTATTATTATTATTATTATTATTTTTATTATTATCATTATTATTATTATTATTATTATTATTATTATTGTTAGAATTATTATTATTATTATTTTATTATTATTATTATTATTATTATTTTTAATATTATTATTATTATTATTATTATTATTATTATTATTATTATTATTATTATTATTATTATTATTATTATTATTATTATTATTATTATTATTATTATTATTATTGTTATTATTATTATTATTATTATTATTAGTATTATTATTATTATTATTATTATTATTATTATTATTGACATTCACGTAATCCCCAGGGACGTAACGAAGACTGCTCATGTGTTCCATAGACACTCAAATACTATATTTATATATATAAATATATATATATATATATATATATATATATATATATGTATGTATATATATATATATATATATATATATATATATATATATATATATATGTATATATATATATATATATATATATATATGTATGTATCATAAAATTGTAGCGTTCTGATTTCATGTAAGTATCTTTTTAGCCTTATTTTAAACTGTAAGTTGTTAGTTCGGCGATTGACAGGTTTTGTGTGGTCAGCACTTTTGTTCTGCATAAGCGCACTGCTAAAACCTCAGAACGTTAGAAAAAGTGTGAAAGTAAGCTAACCACAGCTTAAAGTGAGAAAATTCAAAGTTTTCAATCCGCTAATTTAGTGCATCACATGGTGCCGCCATCAATAAAATCGCCGATGGGCATTCCCGTTTTCTGTGAGTTGGGACCAATCCCGCCCCAGAAATGGACTGACTGGTTTTCAACATTTTTTGGCCGTAATGATCAAGAAAAGCATGCATGTCGAGAATTTACTTCGACAAAAGCCTAAATTAAACGAGCTGTTCTACGCAATCATTGCAACATACGAAGATGCCCAAAAAAATTCGACAAAAAAATACAAAGAAAATGAGATTTTTGTAACGAGAGAAGGAAAGTAGATTGGAAGAACGAGTGCAAGACAAATCTGCAATAGAGGCCCAATTGTAGATAGCCATACAAGGGACGAAGCAGACGTTAAAGTTTTCAGCATATTAGACTTATCCCCAGGAAGCAAAGCAACACCGACCTACCTTCAAAGGAAACCACACACGGTGATCGACGTGTGCGCATGAGTTTGTGCATTAATTAGGATTAACGTTTACTCGCCCGAATCAGAGCTAAGACTCTAATACATCCTTAGAACAAGTCCCTGAGGAAGATACAGTGGATGCGGAGTCGGCGTTCTGTATACGCGAATTGGCAGATGATTGGGACAGCATAAATCACATTGACAAGAATTTAATCCAGAACGAAAAAAATGTGATACTAAACAAATACAATGGTGGAGAAATTAGGATAAAGAAATGGACAAATAACAACAACGAAATCATCTGGCTAGCAGACACTTGATCTCAGGAGAGTTTCCTAACAGATGTAGTAGCCCAACATATTCGTCAACAAAACCCGTAGGCGAAGTGGACAGAATTTGGATAAGTAACAAAGTACAAATGTTTCAACAACGATATGGAAATCAAAGTAAAGATCATAATGAAATTAAAGTCAGGATCGTGGGTTGCAAAAGAATGTAAACTATTAGTGGTAAACCACCCAAAATTTAATCTGATGGTACGTGACATACTGAGAAAACTGGGCCTATCATTTCAGCAATCAAACCCCAAGGAACACGTAACAAAAATTACTCGACGAGATTATTGCTCTAGTCTTTTTTCTGCCTCAGGCTAAATAACAGACGATCACCATCGACGAGATTTGGTAGACACAACAAGGGCTAAATAACAGACGATCACCATCGACGAGATTTGGTAGACACAACGATATGGAAATCAAAGGAAAGATCATAATGAATTTAAAGTCAGGATCGTGGGTCGCAAAAGAATGTAAACTATTAGTGGTAGACCACCCAAAACTTAATCTGATGGTACGTGACATACTGAGTAAACTGGGCCTATCATTTCAGCACTCAAACCCCAAGGAACACGTAACAAAAATTACTCAATATCAGACGCCGAAAAAAAACAAAAGTATAATTAAATGGGTATTTAACAAATATCCACACCTATGCACAAGGCTGGGAAAATCCAAACATCATATTGCCAAATCGACGTTTAGGTCAGAGCATTACCCTTGTCAACAAAATGGAAGGATAGTCCCATTACATCTCCTCGAAAAAGTCGAACCCGAGATAGAAAAACGAATAAACGACAAAAAAGTCCACCTCGAAAAATTTCCAGATGATTTACTTAATCACTGGAAGAAAGGATAAATCAGTAAACTTATCATTAGATCCTCACAAAGTAAACAAAACGATACATAAAAACAAGTCTTGAATGCAGAGCATAGACTATCTAATGGACGCATTAGCTCTATACATCTCCGAACGAATAAAAAACCCCGGGGGACTATGTTCGTGAAAATAGATTTAAAATACGCGTATAGTCAAATACCTTTAGACGAATCTATTGCAAGACACTGTAACTTTAGCATACTAGGCGGGAAAGCAACCGGAACATACCGTTTCATAAATTGATTTTATGGACTCACGGACATGCCCGCAACGTTCCAAGAAACGATGAATAAAACACTTGAAGCGATTCAGAGATAAAGGAGGTTTAGCTACAAGCCTACAGAAATGCGAATTTGCCAAAAACAAATCTGGCTGGCTCGGATTCCATATCCATCCCCAAGGACTAAGACCGTTAATAGCAAAAATGGGAGCCTTATCAAAATTAAACTAACCCGAGACGTAAAAACAACTTATATCATCCATGGGAAGCATCCATCATCTCATTAAATTCATTCCTAAGCTGGCTGAAATGTCAGAACCCATCCGACCATTATTACGAAAAACAAAACAAAAAACAAATTAACATGAAATGAAGAACACACAAACGCATTCGAAGGTATTAAAAACAAAATCAAAGCAATAGTAGAAAACAAACACTTCGATACTGAAGAAGAAACACGCATACAATGCGACGCAAGCTGAAATGCCTGAGCGCCTGCAAGGAACAAAATTAGCCAGGGAATATATGGCAACCATTGGAATATGCAAGTAGATTCTTAAGCGAATACGAATCACGCTATAGCACAAACAGCCTAGAGCTTTTGTCAGTAGTCTAGGCTCTAGAGCACATCAAATATTACATAATAGGAACAAAATTTACACTACAAACTAAAAATCAAGCACTGTTAACAGTGCTGAAAGACAATAGAGGAAACGAAACCTATCAAAGTAGGTTAACAAGATGGGTATATAGATTACTCCCATTCAACTTTTTTGTCGAACATGTCACAAGGACGAAAATGGTGTTTGCTGACTGCTTCAGTAGACACCCCAACCAAAAATCCCCAGAGCCTTCATCCGATGGCACGCAATACATAAATTAATTTAATTATTGATTTCTCATTTGTTCTAAATAGCGATACGTTCAAAGCAAACTACGCGCACTCAAAATCAATGACAAACAAAATCCAAACAAATAATGACGTCATTAAATATAGGCAGCGTGATACGGTAGAAAAGAGTGCTTCTTGCCTTTACTCGTTCACTAAACAGTCGCATAGCAATTCAATACTCAATTCAAATTATGTCAGTTCCTACCAAAATTTCAATTCGCCAAGCAATCAAACGTTACCACACAAAATAGACCAAACCATGAAATTTTTAAACGACAAATTATTAAAAGAAAGCGTGCCCCACACAAAACAATGAACAAAAAACTTGTTACCACTTGCATCCACACTTAGGATTCCAATAAAGGGAAAGGTCACGAAACCCTAAAGCCCGATCATAATAGCGAGATTCTTCCCCTAATTGCAAAGACATGTCAAAAACGAAAAAAAATCTATCAAGAGTATTCGGAAAGGAGTTTGTTGCCCAAGCAACAGAGAACGACAAATACCTAGGGCCAATCATCAAACTTATCATAGATAAGGACTTGGAAAAACAGAAAAAAGTCTGCCACTACTTCTACTCATTGAAACGAGATTTATGGACAACACCCACTGATTGTATTCTTTTTGACAATCGTTTATTTATCCCAAAGTAATTTAAACAACGAATTATCAATTCAATACACCAGACCCACCCGGGTCAAGCCGGGATGCTCAAATTAGCAGATATGGTGTGGTGCATAGGGAAAGGTAAAAACCTAAAACCGGTTTTTAAAAAAGCAAACATACCCTTCAGAAACTAAACGAACCTAATGAAGAGGTACAAATTGATTTTGCGGGGCTCATATCATTTCGCAATCACAAAAAAATTACTACAAACTAATCAGTGTAGATAGACTATCTAGCTATCCAAACGCACAAGTCTATAAAAACTGCGTAAAAAAAAACGGCAATTTCATACTTAGAAGATTATTGCTCATTTCACGGAATCCATCCGCAAGGCACTAAGATGCGACCAAGCGCAAGCGTTCAAAAAGCGCGAACTTGAGATATTCTGTAAAGACAAAAATATTAAGCTTATACTCGCTCCCGCAGGAGACCATAGAGCTGCGGGTATGGTTGACCGCATGATTCAAACAATAAAAAGAAGAATGTCGGTAATGGAATCTGAGCCTTTATGGTCAGATGCGGCCCTTTCAGAACTGGTAAAGAAAACAGTCAAAAATGTAAGGCTAATACCAAACAAAACGACAAAAATTACTCCTTTTGACCAGCCCATTCCGGCCGCAAACAAAATACAGAATTATCAGACAACACAACTAAAACAATCAACGTCGAACCTATCATAGAAACAGATACGTTTTGTTTGCTTTAGATAAACAAACCCTCAGGAAGCCGGTCATCCCCGGGCAAATCACCGGAACTGGATATCCAGTACAACAATGAAGAACAAGACGAAGAAGCCCAGGGACGAACCAACATCTTGACTCGCCGTTGTAACAAGAGAACGCGCCGTTGTTTAGCCAGAAGCGCACCTACGGTAAAAACGCACCAATAAAACTAACACCATCAAAACTAGAGGTAACATTCGGCGATAAGACAAAAACCGTAATATTTGATAAGAAAAACGTAGCTCGGAAAACATTAGCTCGACGAGCACCAGAACCCAGATGTACGCTTAAACCACTCTGGAATATCATCCCGACAGAACAATTACAAATTATTCCCCACACACGATAACTCTAGATATCCCATAAAGAAAAAATACGGTAATATGACGAAACGACTTAGCCGTAGTAACAGAAAGGAAACCTATTTATATAGATTTTCTGGCATGTAAGACCGTAGGGGAATACAAAAAAAACGAGAAAAAAATTTTATTTAGACGAAGAGAATGCGGAGAAGAAACAAGAATCTCGAGGGAACCAGCAGAAAGCAACTGCTTCTACAAGCAAAAAACAAGTCCACCAGCAAAACCTAAACAAGCAAAAAAGTCAAAACAAGTGACAAAGCTCAACTCTGGACCTATAAACACTGCACCGATGTCTCACAATGACATCGTCCAACTAGCAAGGCAAAATCAGCGTCAGCAAAATCGACCACCAATGTTAAAGCCCAGACAAACGAGGAACATTAAACAAGAGACGCAGAACGACTCAAGAAACAAGACCTAATTAGGGTATCGTTTAGAGATAAGGCCAAACAAGCAGCCTGAGCTGAATCCTCTTGCTCACGGGACGAAATCAAACCCACTCTATGTTCATCAACTAGTCAAGCTCCGAACCAGTCACAACAATCCAATAGGTCAGTTTATACGAGTATCCGACTCCGAGCTCCAATCGTTGAATACTGTAAAAATTCCCGATATTGACTCGGTTTCCCCAACGCAAACACCATTCCGCATATACACGCCGTCAGACGTTTCGGACATCATGCAAACATCCACCAACAGTCCCCAGTAGAAATGGTCAACGAGAATTCCAATCCCCAGGGGCCCAACACAGACAAGACAACATTAATGATGAAGTCCAAAACGAAAATGGACCCACTGGTGGCAAAAATATGGGAGAAAAAACCAGCTGAAACGGAAACAAAGAAATCCATCCAGTGGTGTACCTGGACACAGTACCGTCACGAAGCGGTGAGAGCGGAACAGTGGAAACGTCAACGAATCCGGAGCCCCAGAATGACCCCAAAGTTAACAAAACAGAGGAACATGAACCAATTGCACATTCGCCTGCTAAGAGTTCAATCTCCGACGTAAAGGAACGCGGCTTCTATTACCCCTGGGAAATTTAGAAC
>NW_027453501.1:7500-72501 GCF_964194025.1 Convolutriloba macropyga | reverse complement strand
CTTTGTTTCTTTTGTGCAAAAACAACAATTCTTATCCATTCGAGCTATGAAGCGAAGTATGCAATAGAGTTTTAGTTTTTGTGCGTTCGACTACCAATTTTGACAATTTTGATGACTGCTCACTGCTCGGTTCCTTTGCAAAGCTTCTTATTATATTGCGTTACTATTTTTGTTATGTCTTTTTACTGATAATCTTCAAATAAATTTGTTGAGGAGATTGACTTTGACACACTAAATACGAAGAAAAAAATTGAAAGCATTGAAATTGAATACTTAACATCGGTACTGGACAAGTCCAAATGCAAGTATAGGTATCAGATTTGATTCAAAGCTATGATCATAACACATTTTAGAAACGGCAGTCTTGTACAAGTCTTGGCCAATTCCTGGCAAGTTTTAATCCAAGATCAGAAGATTCAATTCATTTGATTTATTAGTTGTCAATAAATCTGAACACCTGTTTTTTCTTCTCTACCAGCTTTGTTTTTTGGAATTCAAAGAACTTGAACTGTATTGGGGTGCTCTCTTTTTGTTCTGTTCACACTTTTTCATGAATTTTGAAATCAAATTGGAGCAGTAATTTTATTCACGTCAAAACAGGAAGTTGATAAAAAAACAGTTGGTTTTGTGGCACGAATTTTTGATCGAATATTCAAGCAAAGTAGAGAAATAGTGTTTGAACAAAAATTGGCTTTCTCTTTTGTGATTTTTTTTTCACGTGCGGCCGCAGTCATTTGTCTTTTGTTTTTAGTCTTTTTCGATTTTTGTTCGGATTTTATATGAATCGTTTTCCAATCCATTCATTGTTCATTACAGGTCTAGTTATTTGGTTAGTCAATGAAAATGAATTGTTTATCAGGACTTGTCCTGATAAGTTTTTTTAACTTTTGGATCTTTCTTAGCTTTCTGGAACTCTATGCATGTTTTTTGTCATGATAGTGGTGAGCGGAATATTCAAGGTTCATCAAATATGAATTAAAACAAGATGCTGATCTTGACCAAAATTGAACATAAGTTTATATTTCTAGGAAGTAGTCATAGAGCAGTTTATGACAATAAGAGATTTTCACAACTCAAAAAAAGAGGACGTTTTAGTGGGCTTCATAATCTTTGGAGAAAAATTATGTTCTCAAATTGAACTAGACCTTTATTTCGGTAATGAAAACAGTTGAAAAGAAATCAAACTGAATAAAATATCTCCAGATAAATTAAGAAGATCCATCTGATTTCTCAAAAAATGACAGATTGTGAGGGAGACTATTGAAAGAGCATTGCAAGAAGCTTGCTGGAATCTTGCAAGAAAGAAGAAGAACTATGGTTTATCTGGCAAGATTTTTTGCAAGACTCGTGGAAGATTTTGAATTTTCTCAACTTGTTAAGGAGTAAATAAGCGAGAATATTAACTAGTCAGAATCGAGCATTTCTAATCTTTAAAATAAGCGCATGATTTGTTCTAATAGACGCAGAAGGGTTAGAAAAAGTTCGTTTAACCTAATTTTAAGTAAAAATAACCACGATTTGTATAGATTAAATTGGTTTTCGGTTGAATATTTTTAGGTTATCTAGACGACTGATGACTGAACACGAATCGTTTTTGACGTCAATAACATCAGACAAAAAACCTGTAAAAGATAATAGAAAAAAATTTTGCCGTTTAAATCACTGGCTGCTTTGAGCGTCGTAATGCTTATGCGTACAGTTGGAAAGACGTTGTTTTATATTTTTTTCTCTCGAACCGTATTCGTCGACGAAATGAATCTTCGGATTACAGTTGTATTTTACTGAGCTGATGCGACTACTAAGGCTATATCATTTATGGAAGCAAAACGTTCACTGAATGTCAAAACACACCATCTTAATTATCTTTATGCACATCAAGAAGCCTTCGAAACAATTTGAGCAATGCTTTAGTTGCTGAGTTGGCAATTGCGACAAATTTAAACTATTGTGGCTCAATCTAATAAAAAACACCATTAAACAAACTTACAACAACTGGAGATGACCTATCAGAGATGCCATTGCAAAAACATTGAAAAAAATTTGACTATTTTTCTGCTCTGTTACTTTCCTGTAGTTGCTGAAAACTGTTATCGAGCGCAGGTATATTCAGCAAGATAATAGATTGGAACGCCATTTCTCCTCAAAAGACACGATTTTTTCCCAAAATCTTAACATAGGTGGTTCGTTTTTTTTTGGCTTTTTTAGCAAAAAATAAAGATTTATCATGGTCTTGCAGATTCCAGAAAACCAAACGAAAAACGACTACAAATTTGTATTAAACAATAGATTTTCCTGTCTGCAACTTTCTGAATTCTAACAAATGAACAAACATTTTGGCATCGTTGGCTTAGCAGATAAACATTGGTCACTGCGCGCGGATTCAGGAGGTAAGAAACTGACGTTTCTTTGCCTTTAAACTTAATGAATCGTCGGTTTTTTTGTTAAGGCATTTTAGTTTTAGTTCAGGATTCAAATAGAAGTGTACCAGAAATGACCTTAATAGGTGACAGTTAACAAGAGGCACCAAAGCTGGCCTTAATATAAGCCTTGTCAAAAGTAAATCATTGTTTTGTTTTCGATAGAAAAAATTCTTTAATCAGTTCGTCGGAATAAACAGTTTACTATTTCTTAAACAGGAGCATCGGAATTGTGGCATTTTAGCCACTAATGAGATTTTTTCGCTAAAGTAAATCATTTTTTGCATTGCTTAGAACGGATTGCAACAATTTGAATAATCAATCAATTTCTCATTAAACAATGAAACAAAACTTGATATGATTCAATAGAAATATCACTGAAAAAAAGAGCTGCAATAAATGTTTCACGATGGATCCATTCGTTGTTTTCAGACAAACCGTATTTGAGCTCATGTTTCGTTTCCGAGACTCAAATTTGAACCGAGAGTTCCGATAAACCACCTCTTTCTCGATGGTGCGCTCTTTGATTTTTAAGTGAAATTCTGAATTTGATTTGCGACAATGTGTTTTGAAACTCGTTTTTATCAATCACAACTAAACTTGCGGTGAATGCGGTGGTAATTAGTTTGCATTTTCTCGGACATAGCTTTAACAGTTCAACTTTGTTTAAAATATTTGTTTCTTCGGTTTCAAACAAAAGAAAACTATCATTTTTTCTGTTACGCCAGTGTAAATTGGACGCACATAGTTTTAGATATTTTGGATTGAAAACGCGGCATTAAGCGGTTTAAGAGAGAGATTTGTATTATTTCATACCAAACACTATGTTCGGTTTGAAACCTAACAAAAAATGTTGGTGTTTTTAATTATATGTTTGTAATTTAGTCAAAAAATAACATAGCAAACAATAACTCATTGTCGACCTTATTTCAGGGCGCAAATTGTTCTATCTTGTTGACAAAATAGATTGAACATGTTGAGAACTGTTTTTTTTAAATCTAATATATTAAATGTAAGTCGCACTTGGAACGCAATGGTTAACAACCCTCCTATCTTCACGTGTTTTAGCGATTCTTAAACATGCAGCCTACACGACCATGCTTAAGTGCCTGATCTGTAAACGTTTTTTTGCTGATTAAGCATACGGCTTAGCAAAAACAAGCGAGACAAAAAGCCATCGACCAATTTTCGTATGTAGCTTTAACGGATAGACAACAGTAACAGGCGTCGGTAGTGCAAGGGATTAGACTTGTGGCTGTGCAGCGAGGGGCATGGGTTCGAGATCGAGTCGGTGCGTAAAAAGGCCTCCTTTTTGTCTCAAAAATGGTGAGTCTTGTTTTTCATCCACTACTGTGTTTCCTTCTTGCTCCCTTCTTTAATTCCCTTCTTATTCATTCTTCTATATCTTATCTAATATATTAAATGTACGTCGCACTTGAACGCAACGGTTAACAACGCTCCTATCTTCACATGTTTTAACGATCCTTAAACATGCAGCCTATACAACCATGCTTAAGTGCCTGATCTGTAAATGTTTTTTTGCTCATTAAGCATACGGCTTAGCAAAAACAAGCGAGACAAAAAGCCATCGACCAATATTCGTATGTAGCCACAACGGATAGACAACAGTAACAGGCGTCGGTAGTGCAAGAGATTGGACTTGTGTCTGTGAAGCGAGGGGCATCGGTTCGAGACCGAGTCGGTGCAAAGAATGGACTCTGTTTTTTGTCTCATAAATGGTGAATCTTGTTTTTCATCCACTACTGTGTTTCTTTCTTGCTCCCTTCTTTATTTCCCTTCTTATTTATTCTTCTATATCTAATATATTAAATGTAAGTCGCACTTGAACGCAATGGTTAACAACGCTCCTATCTTCACGTGTTTTAGCGATCCTTTTACATGCAGCCTACACGGCCATGCTTAAGTTACTGATCTGCAAATGTTTTTTTGCTCATTAAGCACACAGCTTAGAAGAAACAAGCGAGTCTGAAAGCTTTCGACCAATATTTTTCGTATGTAGCCGATTCAAAAGACAGCAGTAACAGGCGTCGGTAGCCCAAGGGAATAGACCTGCGGCTGTGAAGCGAGGGGCATGGGTTCGAGACAGAGTCGGAGCAAAAAAAGGCCTCTTTTTTGTCTCAAAAATGATGAGTCTGGTTTTTCATTCACTACCGTGTTTCCTTCTTGCTCCCTTCTTTAATTCCGTTCTTATTCATTCTTCTATATCTAATATTTTAAATGTACGTCGCACTTGAACGCAATGGTTAACAACGCTCCTATCTTCACATGTTTTAACGATCCTTAAACATGCAGCCGTTACAACCATGCCTAAGTGCCTGATCTGTAAATGTTTTTTTTGCTCATTAAGCATACGGCTTAGCAAAAACAAGCGAGACAAAAAGCCATCGACCAATTTTCGTATGTAGCCACAACGGATAGACAACAGTAACAGGCGTCGGTAGTGCAAGGGATTAGACTTGTGTCTGTGAAGCGAGGGGCATCGGTTCGAGACCGAGTCGGTGCGAAGAATGGACTCTGGTTTTTGTCTCGTAAATGGTGAATCTTGTTTTTCATCCACTTCTGTGTTTCGTTCTTGCTCCCTTCTTTATTTCCCTTCTTATTTATTCTATATCTAATATATTAAATGTAAGTCGCACTTGAACGCAATGGTTAACAACACTCCAATCTTCATGTGTTTTAGCGATCCTTTAACATGCAGCCTACACGGCCATGCTTAAGTGACTGATCTGCAAATGTTTTTTTTTGCTCATTAAGCACACAGCTTAGAAAAAACAAGCGAGTCTGAAAGCTATCGACCAATAGTTTTCGTTTATAACCAATTCAAGAGACAGCAATAACAGGCGTCGGTAGCGCAAGGGATAAGACCTGTGGCTGTGAAGCGAGGGGTATGGGTTCGAGCCTGAGTCGGTGCCAGAAATGTCCTCTGTTTTTTGTGTCATAAATGTTGAATCTTGTTTTTCAACTTCTACTGTGTTTCCTTCTTGTTCCCTCCTTTATTTCCCTTCTTATTGATTCCTCTATATCTAATATATTAAATGTAAGTTGCACTTGAACGCAATGGTTAACAACGCTCCTATCTTCACGTGTTTTAGCGATCTTTAAACATGCAGCCTACACGACCATGTTTAAGTGCCTGATCTGTAAATGTTTTTTCGCTCATTAAGCATACGGCTTAGCAAAAACAAGCGAGACAAAAAGCCATCGACCAATTTTCGTATGTAGCCACAACGGATAGACAACAGTAACAGGCGTCGGTAGTGCAAGGGATTAGACTTGTGGCTGTGCAGCGACGGGCATGGGTTCGAGACCGAGTCGGAACGAAAAAAGGCCTTTTTTTGTCTCAAAAATGGTGAATCTTGTTTTTCATCCACTACTGTGTTTCTTTCTGGCTCTCTTCTTTAATTCCCTTCTTATTGATTCTTCTATATCTAATATTTTAAATGTACGTCGCACTTGAACGCAATGATTAACAACGCTCCTATCTTCACATGTTTTAACGATCCTTAAACATGCAGCCTATACAACCATGCTTTAGTGCCTGATCTGTAAATGTTTTTTTTGCTCATTAAGCATACGGCTTAGCAAAAACAAGCGAGACAAAAAGCCATCAACCAATTTTCGTATGTAGCCACTACGGATAGACAACAATAACAGGCGTCGGTAGTGCAAGGGATTCGAACTGTGGCTGTGAAGCGAGGGGCATGGGTTCGAGATCGAGTCGGCGCAAAGAATGGCCTCTTTTTTTTGTCTCATAAATGATGAATCTTGTTTTTCATCCACTACTGTTTCCTTCTTGCTCCCTTCTTTATTTCCCTTCTTATATATTCTACATCTAATATATTAAATGTAAGTCGCACTTGAACGCAATGGTTGACAACGCTCCTATCTTCACATGTTTTAGCGATCCTTTAACATGCAGCCTACACGGCCATGCTTAAGTTACTGATCTGCAAATGTTTTTTTGCTCATTAAGCACACAGCTTAGAAAAAACATGCGAGTCTGAAAGCTTTCGACCAATATTTTTCGTATGTAGCCGATTCAATAGACAGCAGGAACAGGCGTCGGTAGCCCAAGGGAATAGACCTGCGGCTGTGAAGCGAGGGGCATGGGTTCGAGACAGAGTCGGTGCGAAAAAAGGCCTCTTTTTTGTCTCAAAAATGGTGAGTCTGGTTTTTCATCCACTACTGTGTTTCCTTCTTGCTCCCTTCTTTAATTCCGTTCTTATTCATTCTTCTATATCTAATATATTAAATGTACGTCGCACTTGAACGCAACGGTTAACAACGCTCCTATCTTCACATGTTTTAACGATCCTTAAACATGCAGCCGTTACAACCATGCTTAAGTGCCTGATCTGTAAATGTTTTTTTTTGCTCATTAAGCATACGGCTTAGCAAAAACAAGCGAGACAAAAAGCCATCGACCAATTTTCGTATGTAGCCACAACGGATAGACAACAGTAACAGGCGTCGGTAGTGCAAGGGATTAGACTTGTGTCTGTGAAGCGAGGGGCATCGGTTCGAGACCAAGTCGGTGCGAAGAATGGACTCTGTTTTTTGTCTCGTAAATGGTGAATCTTGTTTTTCATCCACTACTGTGTTTCGTTCTTGCTCCCTTCTTTATTTCCCTTCTTATTTATTCTATATCTAATATATTAAATGTAAGTCGCACTTGAACGCAATGGTTAACAACGCTCCGATCTTCATGTGTTTTAGCGATCCTTTAACATGCAGCCTACACGGCCATGCTTAAGTGACTGATCTGCAAATGTGTTTTTTGCTCATTAAGCACACAGCTTAGAAAAAACAAGCGAGTCTGAAAGCTATCGACCAATATTTTTCGTTTATAACCAATTCAAGAGACAGCAATAACAGGCGTCGGTAGCGCAAGGGATAAGACCTGTGGCTGTGAAGCGAGGGGTATGGGTTCGAGCCTGAGTCGGTGCCAGAAATGTCCTCTGTTTTTTGTGTCATAAATGTTGAATCTTGTTTTTCAACTTCTACTGTGTTTCCTTCTTGCTCCCTCCTTTATTTCCCTTCTTATTGATTCCTCTATATCTAATATATTAAATGTAAGTCGCACTTGAACGCAATGGTTAACAACGCTCCTATCTTCACGTGTTTTAGCGATCTTTAAACATGCAGCCTACACGACCATGTTTAAGTGCCTGATCTGTAAATGTTTTTTCGCTCATTAAGCATATGGCTTAGCAAAAACAAGCGAGACAAAAAGCCGTCGACCAATTTTCGTATGTAGCCACAACGGATAGACAACAGTAACAGGCGTCGGTAGTGCAAGGGATTAGACTTGTGGCTGTGCAGCGAGGGGCATGGGTTCGAGACCGAGTCGGAACGAAAAAAGGCCTTTTTTTGTCTCAAAAATGGTGAATCTTGTTTTTCATCCACTACTGTGTTTGTTTCTGGCTCCCTTCTTTAATTCCCTTCTTATTGATTCTTCTATATCTAATATTTTAAATGTACGTCGCACTTGAACGCAATGGTTAACAACGCTCCTATCTTCACATGTTTTAACGATCCTTAAACATGCAGCCTATACAACCATGCTTTAGTGCCTGATCTGTAAATGTTTTTTTTTGCTCATTAAGCATACGGCTTAGCAAAAACAAGCGAGACAAAAAGCCATCAACCAATTTTCGTATGTAGCCACAACGGATAGACAACAGTAACAGGCGTCGGTAGTGCAAGGGATTAGACTTGTGGCGGTGCAGCGAGGGGCATGGGTTCGAGACCGAGTCGGAACGAAAAAAGGCCTTTTTTTGTCTCAAAAATGGTGAATCTTGTTTTTCATCCACTACTGTGTTTGTTTCTGGCTCCCTTCTTTAATTCCCTTCTTATTGATTCTTCTATATCTAATATTTTAAATGTACGTCGCACTTGAACGCAATGGTTAACAACGCTCCTATCTTCACATGTTTTAACGATCCTTAAACATGCAGCCTATACAACCATGCTTTAGTGCCTGATCTGTAAATGTTTTTTTTTTGCTCATTAAGCATACGGCTTAGCAAAAACAAGCGAGACAAAAAGCCATCAACCAATTTTCGTATGTAGCCACTACGGATAGACAACAATAACAGGCGTCGGTAGTGCAAGGGATTCGAACTGTGGCTGTGAAGCGAGGGGCATGGTTTCGAGACAGAGTCGGTGCAAAAAAGGCCTCTTTTTTGTCTCAAAAATGGTGAGTCTGGTTTTTCATCCACTACTGTGTTTCCTTCTTGCTCCCTTCTTTAATTCCGTTCTTATTCATTCTTCTATATCTAATATATTAAATGTACGTCGCACTTGAACGCAACGGTTAACAACGCTCCTATCTTCACATGTTTTAACGATCCTTAAACATGCAGCCTACACGGCCATGCTTAAGTTACTGATCTGCAAATGTTTTTTTGCTCATTAAGCACACAGCTTAAAAAACAAGCGAGTCTGAAAGCTTCCGACCAATATTTTTCGTATGTAGCCGATTCAATAGACAGCAGTAACAGGCGCCGGTAGCCCAAGGGAATAGACCTGCGGCTGTGAAGCGAGGGGCATGGTTTCGAGACAGAGTCGGTGCAAAAAAGGCCTCTTTTTTGTCTCAAAAATGGTGAGTCTGGTTTTTCATCCACTACTGTGTTTCCTTCTTGCTCCCTTCTTTAATTCCGTTCTTATTCATTCTTCTATATCTAATATATTAAATGTACGTCGCACTTGAACGCAACGGTTAACAACGCTCCTATCTTCACATGTTTTAACGATCCTTAAACATGCAGCCGTTACAACCATGCTTAAGTGCCTGATCTGTAAATGTTTTTTTTTGCTCATTAAGCATACGGCTTAGCAAAAACAAGCGAGACAAAAAGCCATCGACCAATTTTCGTATGTAGCCACAACGGATAGACAACAGTAACAGGCGTCGGTAGTGCAAGGTATTAGACTTGTGTCTGTGAAGCGAGGGGCATCGGTTCGAGACCGAGTCGGTGCGAAGAATGGACTCTGTTTTTTGTCTCGTAAATGGTGAATCTTGTTTTTCATCCACTACTGTGTTTCGTTCTTGCTCCCTTCTTTATTTCCCTTCTTATTTATTCTATATCTAATATATTAAATGTAAGTCGCACTTGAACGCAATGGTTAACAACGCTCCGATCTTCATGTGTTTTAGCGATCCTTTAACATGCAGCCTACACGGCCATGCTTAAGTGACTGATCTGCAAATGTTTTTTTTTGCTCATTAAGCACACAGCTTAGAAAAAACAAGCGAGTCTGAAAGCTATCGACCAATATTTTTCGTTTATAACCAATTCAAGAGACAGCAATAACAGGCGTCGGTAGCGCAAGGGATAAGACCTGTGGCTGTGAAGCGAGGGGTATGGGTTCGGGCCTGAGTCGGTGCCAGAAATGTCCTCTGTTTTTTGTGTCATAAATGTTGAATCTTGTTTTTCAACTTCTACTGTGTTTCCTTCTTGCTCCCTCCTTTATTTCCCTTCTTATTGATTCCTCTATATCTAATATATTAAATGTAAGTCGCACTTGAACGCAATGATTAACAACGCTCCTATCTTCACGTGTTTTAGCGATCTTTAAACATGCAGCCTACACGACCATGTTTAAGTGCCTGATCTGTAAATGTTTTTTCGCTCATTAAGCATATGGCTTAGCAAAAACAAGCGAGACAAAAAGCCATCGACCAATTTTCGTATGTAGCCACAACGGATAGACAACAGTAACAGGCGTCGGTAGTGCAAGGGATTAGACTTGTGGCTGTGCAGCGAGGGGCATGGGTTCGAGACCGAGTCGGAACGAAAAAAGGCCTTTTTTTTGTCTCAAAAATGGTGAATCTTGTTTTTCATCCACTACTGTGTTTGTTTCTGGCTCCCTTCTTTAATTCCCTTCCTATTGATTCTTCTATATCTAATATTTTAAATGTACGTCGCACTTGAACGCAATGGTTAACAACGCTCCTATCTTCACATGTTTTAACGATCCTTAAACATGCAGCCTATACAACCATGTTTTAGTGCCTGATCTGTAAATGTTTTTTTTTGCTCATTAAGCATACGGCTTAGCAAAAACAAGCGAGACAAAAAGCCATCAACCAATTTTCGTATGTAGCCACTACGGATAGACAACAATAACAGGCGTCGGTAGTGCAAGGGATTCGAACTGTGGCTGTGAAGCGAGGGGCATGGGTTCGAGATCGAGTCGGCGCAAAGAATGGCCTCTGTTTTTTGTCTCATAAATGATGAATCTTGTTTTTCATCCACTACTGTTTCCTTCTTGCTCCCTTCTTTATTTCCCTTCTTATATATTCTATATCTAATATATTAAATGTAAGTCGCACTTGAACGCAATGGTTGACAGCGCTCCTATCTTCACATGTTTTAGCGATCCTTTAACATGCAGCCTACACGGCCATGCTTAAGTGACTGATCTGCAAATGTTTTTTTGCTCATTAAGCACACAGCTTAGAAAAAACAAGCGAGACTGAAAGCTATCGACAATTTATTTTCGTATGTAGCCAATTCAAGAGACAGCAGTAACAGGTGTCGGTAGCGCAAGGGATTAGACCGGTGGCTGTGAAGCGAGGGGCATGGGTTCGAGCCTAAATCGGTGCTAGAAATGGCTTGTTTTTTGTGTCATAAATGATGAATCTTGTTTTTCAACTACTACTGTGTTTCCTTCTTGCTCCCTCATTTATTTCCCTTCTTATTGATTCCTATATATCTAATATATTAAATGTAAGTCGCACTTGAACGCAATGATTAACAACGCTCCTATCTTCACGTGTTTTAGCGATCTTTAAACATGCAGCCTACACGACCATGTTTAAGTGCCTGATCTGTAAATGTTTTTTCGCTCATTAAGCATATGGCTTAGCAAAAACAAGCGAGACAAAAAGCCATAGACCAATTTTTGTATGTAGCCACAACGGATAGACAACAGTAACAGGCGTTGGTAGTGCAAGGGATTAGACTTGTGGCTGTGCAGCAAGGGGCATGGGTTCGAGACCGAGTTGGTAAGAAGAAAGGCCTCTTTTTTGTCTCAAAAATGGTGAATCTTGTTTTTCATCCACTACTGTGTTTCTTTCTGGCTCTCTTCTTTAATTCCCTTCTTATTGATTCTTCTATATCTAATATTTTAAATGTATGTCGCACTTGAACGCAATGGTTAACAACGCTCCTATATTCACATGTTTTAACGACCCTTAAACATGCAGCCTATACAACCATGCTTTAGTGCTTGATCTGTAAATGTTTTTTTGCTCATTAAGCATACGGCTTGGCAAAAACAAGCGAGACAAAAAGCCATCGACCAATTTTCGTATGTAGCCACTACGGATAGACAACCATAACAGGCGTCGGTAGTTCAAGGGTTTCGAACTGTGGCTGTGAAGCGAGGGGCATGGGTTCGAGATCGAGTCGGCGCAAAGAATGGCCTCTGTTTTTTGTCTCATAAATGATGAATCTTGTTTTTCATCCACTACTGTTTCCTTCTTGCTCCCTTCTTTATTTCCCTTCTTATATAATCTATATCTAATATATTAAATGTAAGTCGCACTTGAACGCAATGGTTAACAACGCTCCTATCTTCACATGTTTTAGCGATCCTTTAACATGCAGCCTACACGGCCATGCTTAAGAGACTGATCTGCAAATGTTTTTTTTGCTCATTAAGCACACATCTTAGAAAAAACAAGCGAGTCTGAAAGCTATCGACCAATATTTTTCGTTTATAACCAATTCAAGAGACAGCAATAACAGGCGTCGGTAGCGCAAGGGATAAGACCTGTGGCTGTGAAGCGAGGGGTATGGGTTCGAGCCTGAGTCGGTGCCAGAAATGTCCTCTGTTTTTTGTGTCATAAATGTTGAATCTTGTTTTTCAACTTCTACTGTGTTTCCTTCTTGCTCCCTCCTTTATTTCCCTTCTTATTGATTCCTCTATATCTAATATATTAAATGTAAGTCGCACTTGAACGCAATGGTTAACAACGCTCCTATCTTCACGTGTTTTAGCGATCTTTAAACATGCAGCCTACACGACCATGTTTAAATGCCTGATCTGTAAATGTTTTTTCGCTCATTAAGCATATGGCTTAGCAAAAACAAGCGAGACAAAAAGCCATCGACCAATTATCGTATGTAGCCACAACGGATAGACAACAGTAACAGGCGTCGGTAGTGCAAGGGATTAGAATTGTGGCTGTGCAGCGAGGGGCATGGGTTCGAGACCGAGTCGGAACGAAAAAAGGCCTTTTTTTGTCTCAAAAATGGTGAATATTGTTTTTCATCCACTACTGTGTTTGTTTCTGGCTCCCTTCTTTAATTCCCTTCTTATTGATTCTTCTATATCTAATATTTTAAATGTACGTCGCACTTGAACGCAATGGTTAACAACGCTCCTATCTTCACATGTTTTAACGATCCTTAAACATGCAGCCTATACAACCATGCTTTAGTGCCTGATCTGTAAATGTTTTTTTTTGCTCATTAAGCATACGGCTTAGCAAAAACAAGCGAGACAAAAAGCCATCAACCAATTTTCGTATGTAGCCACTACGGATAGACAACATTAACAGGCGTCGGTAGTGCAAGGGATTCGAACTGTGGCTGTGAAGCGAGGGGCATGGGTTCGAGATCGAGTCGGCGCAAAGAATGGCCTCTGTTTTTTGTCTCATAAATGATGAATCTTGTTTTTCATCCACTACTGTTTCCTTCTTGCTCCCTTCTTTATTTCCCTTCTTATATATTCTATATCTAATATATTAAATGTAAGTCGCACTTGAACGCAATGGTTGACAACGCTCCTATCTTCACATGTTTTAGCGATCCTTTAACATGCAGCCTACACGGCCATGCTTAAGTGACTGATCTGCAAATTTTTTTTTGCTCATTAAGCACACAGCTTAGAAAAAACAAGCGAGACTGAAAGCTATCGACAATTTATTTTCGTATGTAGCCAATTCAAGAGACAGCAGCAACAGGTGTCGGTAGCGCAAGGGATTAGACCGGTGGCTGTGAAGCGAGGGGCATGGGTTCGAGCCTGAATCGGTGCTAGAAATGGCTTGTTTTTTGTGTCATAAATGATGAATCTTGTTTTTCAACTACTACTGTGTTTCCTTCTTGCTCCCTCATTTATTTCCCTTCTTATTGATTCCTATATATCTAATATATTAAATGTAAGTCGCACTTGAACGCAATGGTTAACAACGCTCCTATCTTCACGTGTTTTAGCGATCTTTAAACATGCAGCCTACAAGATCATGTTTAAGTGCCTGATCTGTAAATGTTTTTTCGCTCATTAAGCATACGGCTTAGCAAAAACAAGCGAGACAAAAAGCCATAGACCAATTTTTGTATGTAGCCACAACGGATAGACAACAGTAACAGGCGTTGGTAGTGCAAGGGATTAGACTTGTGGCTGTGCAGCAAGGGGCATGGGTTCGAGACCGAGTTGGTAAGAAGAAAGGCCTCTTTTTTGTCTCAAAAATGGTGAATCTTGTTTTTCATCCACTACTGTGTTTCTTTCTGGCTCTCTTCTTTAATTCCCTTCTTATTGATTCTTCTATATCTAATATTTTAAATGTATGTCGCACTTGAACGCAATGGTTAACAACGCTCCTATATTCACATGTTTTAACGACCCTTAAACATGCAGCCTATACAACCATGCTTTAGTGCTTGATCTGTAAATGTTTTTTTGCTCATTAAGCATACGGCTTAGCAAAAACAAGCGAGACAAAAAGCCATCGACCAATTTTCGCATGTAGCCACTACGGATAGACAACCATAACAGGCGTCGGTAGTTCAAGGGTTTCGAACTGTGGCTGTGAACCGAGGGGCATGGGTTCGAGATCGAGTCGGCGCAAAGAATGGCCTCTGTTTTTTGTCTCATAAATGGTGAATCTTGTTTTTCATCCACTACTGTGTTTCGTTCTTGCTCCCTTCTTTATTTCCCTTCTTATTTATTCTATATCTATCTTCTTATATATTAAATGTAGGTCGCACTTGAACGCAAATGTTAACAACGCTCCTATCTTCACATGTTTTAGCGATCCTTTAACATGCAGCCTACACGGCCATGCTTAAGTGACTGATCTGCAAATGTTTTTTTTTGCTCATTAAGCACACAGCTTAGAAAAACAAGCGAGACTGAAAGCTATCGACCATTATTTTCCGTATGTAGCCAATTCAAGAGACAGCAGTAACAGGTGTCGGTAGCGCAAGGGATTAGACCTGTGGCTCTGAAGCGAGGGGCATGGGTTCGAGCCTGAGTCGGTGCCAGAAATGGCCTATGTTTTTTGTGTCATAAATGGTGAATCTTGTTTTTCTTCCACTACTGTGTTTCCTTCTTGCTCCCTTCTTTATTTCACTTCTTATTGATTCTTCTATATCTAATATATTAAATGTAAGTCGCATTTGAACGCTAGCAGCGCTCCTATTTGAACGCTAGCATTTGAACGCTAGCAGCGGTTAGCAGCGCTCCTATTCTCACGTGTTTTAGCGATCCTCAAATATGCAGCCTACAAGACCATGCTTAAGTGCCTGATCTGTAAATGTTTTTCGCTCATTAAGCATACGGCTTTGCAAAAACAAGCGAGAGAAAAAGCCATGGACCAATATTCGTATGTAGCCACTACGGATAGACAACAGCAACAGGCGTCAGTAGCGCAATGGATTGGACCTGTGACTGTCAAGAGAGGGCCTGGGTTCGATCCCGAGTGGTGGAGGAAAAGGACGCATCGTTTACTGGGATACAAAATTCGGGAGTTGGTTGTCGTTTTCTTCCCCTCTTCATTTCTTTGTTTTTTTTGTTACTTATATCTTCTTTTCGTTCTTTCTTTATTCCATTTTCTTTTCTTTCTTTTCCCATTTAATTCTCTCCCTCTGATCTAATATTTTAAATGTAAGTCGCACTTGAACGCAATGTTTAGCAGCGCTCCTATGTTGACATGTTTTAACGATCCTTAAGAACGCAGCCCACACAATCATGCCTAAGAGCCTGCTCTGCAAATGTTTTTTTTCGCTCATTAAGCATACGGCTTAGCAAAAACAAGCGAAACAAAAAAGACATTGATAAAAATTTTGCTTATGTAGCCAGTACCGATTGACAACAGCAGCAGGCGTCTGTAGCGCAAGGGATTATATCTGTGACTGTCAAGTTTATTTATTCCTTCATCTTTTATTCCTTTCTCCATTTATTCCTTCATCTTTTATTCCTTTCTGTGGCTGTCAAGTTTATTTATTCCTTCATCTTTTATTCCTTTCTCCATTTTTTTCTCTCCCCCTCATCTAATATATTGAATGTAAATTGCACTTGAGCGCAATGGTTAACAGCACGACTATGGTCAGATGTTTAACGACCCTTAAACATTCAGCATACACCACCACCACGCTTAAGCGTCTAATCTGTAATTGTGTTTTGCTGATTAAGCATACAGCTTAGCAAAAAGAAGCGAGACAAAAAAGTCATTGTCGAAAACTTTGCGTAAGTAGCCAGTTCAACAGACAACCGCAACGGGCTTCGGTAGCGCAAGGGCATTAGACTATGGCTGTGGAGCGAGGGTCATGGATTCGAGCCCATGTAGGGGAGGTAAAGGATTTATAATTTACTGGGATAAAAAACGGTGAGCTGATTGTCTTTTTCTTCTCTTCTTCATTTCTTTGCTTTTTTTGTTACTTGTATCCTCTTTTTGTTCTTTCCTTATTCCTTCATCTTCTGTTTCCTTCTCCATTTCAATCTCTCCCTCTCATTTGTTATATTAAATGTAAGTCGCACTTGAACGCAACGGTTATCACCGCTCCAGCTTCTGTTTTTTGGCTCAAAAATTGTAAATCTTGTTTTCGTTCTTGCTCCCTTCTTTATTTCCCTTCTTATTTATTCTTCAATATCCAATATATTAAATGTAAGTAGCAATTGAACGCTATGGTTAACAACGCTCCAATATTCACATGTTTTAACAATTCTTAAGCAAGCAGCCTACATGACCATGCCTAAGTGCCTGATCTGCAAATGTTTTTTTTGCTCATTAAGCATACGGCTTAGCAAAAACAAGCGAGACAAAAAGCCATCGACCAATATTCGTATGTAGCCACAACGGATAGACAACAGTAACAGGCGTCGGTAGTGCAAGGATTTAGGCCTGTGGCTGTGAAGAGAGAGGCATGGGTTCGTTTTTCTTGTTTTTCATCCACTACTGTGTTTCGTTCTTGCTCCCTTCTTTATTTCCCTTCTTATTTATTCTTCTATATCTATCTAATATATTAAATGTAAGTCGCACTTGAACGCAATGGTTAACAACGCTCCTATCTTCACATGTTTTAACGATCTTTTAACATGCAGCCTACACGGCCATGCTTAAGTGACTGATCTGCAAATGTTTTTTTGCTCATTAAGCACACAGCTTGGAAAAAACAAGCGAGTCTGAAAGCTATCGACCAATATTTTTCGTACGTATCCAGTTCAATAGACAACAGAAACAGGCGTCGGTAGCGCAATGGATTAGGCCTGTGGCTGTGAAGATAGGGGCATGGGTTCGATCCCGAGTCGTGGAGGAAAAGGACGCATCGTTTACTCGGATAAAAAATTGGTGAGTTGGTTGTCTTTTTCTTCCCCTCTTCATTTCTTTGTTTTTTTGTTACTTATGTCTATTTTTCATTCTTTCTCTATTCCTTTATCTTTTCTTTCTTTCTCCATTTCTTTCTCTCCCTCTCATCTAATATATTAAATGTAAGTCGCACTTGAACGCAATGGTTAACAACGCTCCTATCTTCACGTGTTTTAGCGATCTTTAAACATGCAGCCTACACGACCATGTTTAAGTGCCTGATCTGTAAATGTTTTTTCGCTCATTAAGCATACGGCTTAGCAAAAACAAGCGAGACAAAAATTCATCGACCAATTTTCGTATGTAGCCACAAAGGATAGACAACAGTAACAGGCGTCGGTAGTGCAAGGGATTAGACTTGTGGCTGTGCAGCGAGGGAGGGGCATGGGTTCGAGACCGAGTCGGTACAAAAAAAGGCCTTTTTTGTCTCAAAAATGGTGAATCTTGTTTTTCATCCACTACTGTGTTTCTTTCTGGCTCCCTTCTTTAATTCCCTTCTTATTGATTCTTCTATATCTAATATTTTAAATGTACGTCGCACTTGAACGCAATGGTTAACAACGCTCCTATGTTCACATGTTTTAACGATCCTTAAACATGCAGCCTATAAAACCATGCTTTAGTGCCTGATCTGTAAATGTTTTTTTGCTCATTAAGCATACGGCTTTGCAAAAACAAGCGAGACAAAAAGCCATCAACCAATTCTCGTATGTAGCCACTACGGTTAGACAACAATAACAGGCGTCGGTAGTGCAAGGGATTCGAACTGTGGCTGTGAAGCGAGGGGCATGGGTTCGAGATCGAGTCGGCGCAAAGAATGGCCTCTGTTTTTTGTCTCAAAAATGGTGAATCTTGTTTTTCATCCACTACTGTGTTTCGTTCTTGCTCCCTTCTTTATTTCCCTTCTTATATATTCTATATCTAATATATTAAATGTAAGTCGCACTTGAACGCAATGGTTAACAACGCTCCTATCTTCACATGTTTTAGCGATCCTTTAACATGCAGCCTACACGGCCATGCTTAAGTGACTGATCTGCAAATGTTTTTTTTGCTCATTAAGCACACAGCTTAGAAAAAACAAGCGAGACTGAAAGCTCACGACCATTATTTTTCGTATGTAGCCAATTCAAGAGACAGCAGTAACAGGTGTCGATAGCGCAAGGGATTAGACCTGCGGCTGTGAAGCGAGTGGCATGGGTTCGAGCCTTAGTCGGTGCCAGAAATGGCATGTTTTTTGTGTCATAAATGATGAATCTTGTTTTTCAACTACTACTGTGTTTCCTTCTTGCTCCCTCCTTTATTTCCCTTCTTATTGATTCCTCTATATCTAATATATTAAATGTAAGTCGCACTTGAACGCAATGGTTAACAACGCTCCTATCTTCACATGTTTTAGCGATCCTTTAACATGCAGCCTACACGGCCATGCTTAAGTGACTGATCTGCAAATGTTTTTTTTGCTCATTAAGCACACAGCTTAGAAAAAACAAGCGAGACTGAAAGCTCACGACCATTATTTTTCGTATGTAGCCAATTCAAGAGACAGCAGTAACAGGTGTCGATAGCGCAAGGGATTAGACCTGCGGCTGTGAAGCGAGTGGCATGGGTTCGAGCCTTAGTCGGTGCCAGAAATGGCATGTTTTTTGTGTCATAAATGATGAATCTTGTTTTTCAACTACTACTGTGTTTCTTTCTGGCTCCCTTCTTTAATTCCCTTCTTATTGATTCTTCTATATCTAATATTTTAATTGTACGTCGCACTTGAACGCAATGGTTAACAACGCTCCTATCTTCACATGTTTTAGCGATCCTTTAACATGCAGCCTACACGGCCATGCTTAAGTGACTGATCTGCAAATGTTTTTTTTGCTCATTAAGCACACAGCTTAGAAAAAACAAGCGAGACTGAAAGCTATCGACCATTATTTTTCGTATGTAGCCAATTCAAGAGACAGCAGTAACAGGTGTCGATAGCGCAAGGGATTAGACTTGTGGCTGTGCAGCAAGGGGCATGGGTTCGAGACCGAGTCGGTACGAAAAAAGGCCTCTTTTTTGTCTCAAAAATGGTGAATCTTGTTTTTCATCCACTACTGTGTTTCTTTCTGGCTCCCTTCTTTAATTCCCTTCTTATTGATTCTTCTATATCTAATATTTTAAATGTACGTCGCACTTGAACGCAATGGTTAACAACGCTCCTATCTTCACATGTTTTAACCATCCCTAAACATGCAGCCTATACAACCATGCTTTAGTGCCTGATCTGTAAATGTTTTTTTTGCTCATTAAGCATACGGCTTAGCAAAAACAAGCGAGACAAAAAGCCATCGACCAATTTTCGTATGTAGCCACTACGGATAGACAACAATAACAGGCGAGGGTAGTGCAAGGGATTCGAACTGTGGCTGTGAAGCGAGGGGCATGGGTTCGAGATCGAGTCGGCGCAAAGAATGGCCTCTGTTTTTTGTCTAATAAATGGTGAATCTTGTTTTTCATCCACTACTGTGTTTCGTTCTTGCTCCCTTCTTTATTTCCCTTCTTATTTATTCTTCTATATCTATCTAATTTATTAAATGTAAGTCGCACTTGAACGCAATGGTTAACAACTCTCCTATCTTCACATGTTTTAGCGATCCTTTAACATGCAGCCTACACGGCCATGCTTAAGTGACTGACCTGCAAATGTTTTTTTTGCTCATTAAGCGCACAGCTTAGAAAAAACCAGCGAGACTGAAAGCTATCGACCATTATTTTTCGTATGTAGCCAATTCAAGAGACAGCAGGAATAGGTGTCGGTAGCGCAAGGGTTTAGACCTGTGGCTGTGAACCGAGGGGCATGGGTTCGAGCCTGAGTCGGTGCCAGAAATGGCCTCTGTTTTTTGTGACATAAATGGTGAATATTGTTTTTCATCCACTACTGTGTTTCCTTCTTGCTCCCTTCTTTATTTCCCTTCTTATTGATTCTTCTATATCTAATATATAAAATGTAAGTCGCATTTGAACGCAATGGTTAGCGGCGCTCCTATCTTCACGTGTTTTAGCGATCCTCAAATATGCAGCCTACAAGACCATGCTTAAGTGCCTGATCTGTAAATGTTTTTCGCTCATTAAGCATACGGCTTTGCAAAAACAAGCGAGACAAAAAGCCATGGACCAATATTTGTATGTAGCCACTACGGATAGACAACAGCAACAGGCGTCGGTAGCGCAATGGATTGGACCGGTGACTGTGAAGAGAGGGGCCGGGGTTCGATCCCGAGCGGTGGAGGAAAAGGACGCATCGTTTACTGGGATACAAAATTCGGGAGTTGGTTGTCGTTTTCTTCCCCTCTTCATTTCTTTGTTTTTTTGTTACTTATATCTTCTTTTCGTTCTTTCTTTATTCCTTTATCTTTTCTTTCTTTCTCCATTTAATTCTCTCCCTCTGATCTAATATTTTAGATGTAAGTCGCACTTGAACGCAATGGTTAACAACGCTCCTATCTTCACATGTTTTAGCGATCCTTTAACATGCAGCCTACACGGCCATGCTTAAGTGACTGATCTGCAAATGTTTTTTTGCTCATTAAGCACACAGCTTAGAAAAAACAAGCGAGACTGAAAGCTATCGACCATTATTTTTCGTATGTAGCCAATTCAAGAGACAGCAGTAACAGGTGTCGATAGCTTAAGGGATTAGACCTGTGGTTGTGAAGCGAGGGGCATGGGTTCGAGCCTGAGTCGGTGCCAGAAATGGCCTGTTTTTTGTGTCATAAATGATGAATCTTGTTTTTCAACTACTACTGTGTTTCCTTCTTGCTCCCTCCTTTATTTCCCTTCTTATTGATTCCTCTATATCTAATATTTTAAATGTAAGTCGCACTTGAACGCAATGGTTAACAACGCTCCTATCTTCACGTGTTTTAGCGATCCTCAAATATGCAGCCTACAAGACCATGCTTAAGTGCCTGATCTGTAAATCTTTTTCGCTTATTAAGCATACGGCTTTGCAAAAACAAGCGAGACAAAAAGCCATGGACCAATATTTGTATGTAGCCACTACGGATAGACAACAGCAACAGGCGTCGGTAGCGCAATGGATTGGACCTGTGACTTTGAAGAGAGGGGCCTGGGTTCGATCCCGAGTGGTGGAGGAAAAGGACGCATCGTTTACTGGGATACAAAATTCGGGATTTGGTTGTCGTTTTCTTCCCCTCTTCATTTCTTTGTTTTTTTTGTTACTTATATCTTCTTTTCGTTCTTTCTTTATTCCTTTATCTTTTCTTTCTTTCTCCATTTAATTCTCTCCCTCTGATCTAATATTTTAAATGTAAGTTGCACTTGAACGCAATGTTTAGCAGCGCTCCTATGTTGACACGTTTTAACGATCCTTAAATGTAAGTCGCACTTGAACGCAATGGTTAGCAACGCTCCTATCTTCACATGTTTTAGCGAACCTTTAACATGCAGCCTACACGGCCATGCTTAAGTGACTGATCTGCAAATGTTTTTTTTTTGCTCATTAAGCACACATGTTAGAAAAAACAAGCGAGACTGAAAGCTATCGACCGTTATTTTTCGTATGTAGCCAATTCAAGAGACAGAAGTAACAGGTGTCGATAGCTTAAGGGATTAGACTTGTGGCTGTGAAGCGAGGGGCATGGGTTCGAGCCTGAGTCAGTGCCAAAAATGGCCTGTTTTTTGTGTCATAAATGATGAATCTTGTTTTTCAACTACTACTGTGTTTCCTTCTTGCACCCTCCTTTATTTCCCTTCTTATTGATTCCTCTATATCTAATATTTTAAATAAAAGTCGCACTTGAACGCATTGGTTTACAACGCTCCTATCTTCACGTGTTTTAGCGATCTTTAAACATGCAGCCTACACGACCATGTTTAAGTGCCTGATCTTTAAATGTTTTTTCGCTCATTAAGCATACGGCTTAGCAAAAACAAGCGAGACAAAAAGCCATCGACCAATTTTCGTATGTAGCCACAACGGATAGACAACAGTAACAGGCGTCGGTAGTGCAAGAGATTAGACTTGTGGCTGAGCAGCAAGGGGCATGGGTTCGAGACCCAGTCGGTACGGAAAAAAGCCTTTTTTGTCTCAAAAATGGTGAATCTTGTTTTTCATCCACTACTGTGTTTCGTTCTTGCTCCCTTCTTTATTTCCCTTCTTATTTATTCTTCTATATCTCTCTAATATATTAAATGTAAGTCGCACTTGAACGCAATGGTTAACAACGCTCCTATCTTCTCATGTTTTAACGATCCTTTAACATGCAGCCTACACGGCCATGCTTAAGTGACTGACCTGCAAATGTTTTTTTTGCTCATTAAGCGCACAGCTTAGAAAAAACAAGCGAGACTGAAAGCTATCGACCATTATTTTTCGTATGTAGCCAATTCAAGAGACAGCAGGAATAGGTGTCGGTAGCGCAAGGGTTTAGACCTGTGGCTGTGAACCGAGGGGCATGGGTTCGAGCCTGAGTCGGTGCCAGAAATGGCCTCTGTTTTTTGTGACATAAATGGTGAATCTTGTTTTTCATCCACTACTGTGTTTCCTTCTTGCTCCCTTCTTTATTTCCCTTCTTATTGATTCTTCTATATCTAATATATAAAATGTAATTCGCATTTGAACGCAATGGTTAGCGGCGCTCCTATCTTCACGTGTTTTAGCGATCCTCAAATATGCAGCCTACAAGACCATGCTTAAGTGCCTGATCTGTAAATGTTTTTCGCTCATTAAGCATACGGCTTTGCAAAAACAAGCGAGACAAAAAGCCATGGACCAATATTTGTATGTAGCCACTACGGATAGACAACAGCAACAGGCGTCGGTAGCGCAATGGATTGGACCGGTGACTGTGAAGAGAGGGGCCGGGGTTCGATCCCGAGCGGTGGAGGAAAAGGACGCATCGTTTACTGGGATACAAAATTCGGGAGTTGGTTGTCGTTTTCTTCCCCTCTTCATTTCTTTGTTTTTTTGTTACTTATATCTTCTTTTCGTTCTTTCTTTATTCCTTTATCTTTTCTTTCTTTCTCCATTTAATTCTCTCCCTCTGATCTAATATTTTAGATGTAAGTCGCACTTGAACGCAATGGTTAACAACGCTCCTATCTTCACATGTTTTAGCGATCCTTTAACATGCAGCCTACACGGCCATGCTTAAGTGACTGATCTGCAAATGTTTTTTTGCTCATTAAGCACACAGCTTAGAAAAAACAAGCGAGACTGAAAGCTATCGACCATTATTTTTCGTATGTAGCCAATTCAAGAGACAGCAGTAACAGGTGTCGATAGCTTAAGGGATTAGACCTGTGGCTGTGAAGCGAGGGGCATGGGTTCGAGCCTGAGTCGGTGCCAGAAATGGCCTGTTTTTTGTGTCATAAATGATGAATCTTGTTTTTCAACTACTACTGTGTTTCCTTCTTGCTCCCTCCTTTATTTCCCTTCTTATTGATTCCTCTATATCTAATAATTTAAATGTAAGTCGCACTTGAACGCAATGGTTAACAACGCTCCTATCTTCACGTGTTTTAGCGATCCTCAAATATGCAGCCTACAAGACCATGCTTAAGTGCCTGATCTGTAAATCTTTTTCGCTTATTAAGCATACGGCTTTGCAAAAACAAGCGAGACAAAAAGCCATGGACCAATATTTGTATGTAGCCACTACGGATAGACAACAGCAACAGGCGTCGGTAGCGCAATGGATTGGACCTGTGACTTTGAAGAGAGGGGCCTGGGTTCGATCCCGAGTGGTGGAGGAAAAGGACGCATCGTTTACTGGGATACAAAATTCGGGATTTGGTTGTCGTTTTCTTCCCCTCTTCATTTCTTTGTTTTTTTGTTACTTATATCTTCTTTTCGTTCTTTCTTTATTCCTTTATCTTTTCTTTCTTTCTCCATTTAATTCTCTCCCTCTGATCTAATATTTTAAATGTAAGTTGCACTTGAACGCAATGTTTAGCAGCGCTCCTATGTTGACATGTTTTAACGATCCTTAAATGTAAGTCGCACTTGAACGCAATGGTTAGCAACGCTCCTATCTTCACATGTTTTAGCGATCCTTTAACATGCAGCCTACACGGCCATGCTTAAGTGACTGATCTGCAAATGTTTTTTTTGCTCATTAAGCACACATCTTAGAAAAAACAAGCGAGACTGAAAGCTATCGACCGTTATTTTTCGTATGTAGCCAATTCAAGAGACAGCAGTAACAGGTGTCGATAGCTTAAGGGATTAAACTTGTGGCTGTGAAGCGAGGGGCATGGGTTCGAGCCTGAGTCAGTGCCAAAAATGGCCTGTTTTTTGTGTCATAAATGATGAATCTTGTTTTTCAACTACTACTGTGTTTCCTTCTTGCACCCTCCTTTATTTCCCTTCTTATTGATTCCTCTATATCTAATATTTTAAATAAAAGTCGCACTTGAACGCATTGGTTTACAACGCTCCTATCTTCACGTGTTTTAGCGATCTTTAAACATGCAGCCTACACGACCATGTTTAAGTGCCTGATCTTTAAATGTTTTTTCGCTCATTAAGCATACGGCTTAGCAAAAACAAGCGAGACAAAAAGCCATCGACCAATTTTCGTATGTAGCCACAACGGATAGACAACAGTAACAGGCGTCGGTAGTGCAAGAGATTAGACTTGTGGCTGAGCAGCAAGGGGCATGGGTTCGAGACCCAGTCGGTACGGAAAAAGGCCTTTTTTGTCTCAAAAATGGTGAATCTTGTTTTTCATCCACTACTGTGTTTCTTTCTGGCTCCCTTCTTTAATTCCCTTCGTATTGATTCTTCTATATCTAATATTTTGAATGTACGTCGCACTTGAACGCAATGGTTAACAACGCTCCTATCTTCCCATGTTTTAACCATCCTTAAACATGCAGCCTATACAACCATGCTTTAGTGCCTGATCTGTAAATGTTTTTTTTGCTAATTAAGAATACGGCTTAGCAAAAACAAGCGAGACAAAAAGCCATCGACCAATTTTCGTATGTAGCCACTACGGATAGAAACAATAACAGGCGAGGGTAGTGCAAGGGATTCGAACTGTGGCTGTGAAGCGAGGGGCATGGGTTCGAGATCGAGTCGGCGCAAAGAATGGCCTCTGTTTTTTGTCTCATAAATCGTGAATCTTGTTTTTCATCCACTACTGTGTTTCGTTCTTGCTCCCTTCTTTATTTCCTTTCTTATTTATTCTTCTATATCTATCTAATATATTAAATGTAAGTCGCACTTGAACGCAATGTTTAACAACGCTCCTATCTTCACATGTTTTAGCGATCCTTTAACATGCAGCCTACACGGCCATGCTTAAGTGACTGACCTGCAAATGTTTTTTTGCTCATTAAGCACACAGCTTAGAAAAAACAAGCGAGACTGAAAGCTATCGACCATTATTTTTCGTATGTAGCCAATTCAAGAGACAGCAGTAACAGGTGTCGGTAGCGCAAGGGATTAGACCTGTGGCTGTGAAGCGAGGGGCATGGGTTCGAGCCTGAGTCGGTGCCAGAAATTGCCTCTGTTTTTTGTGTCACAAAATGGTGAATCTTGTTTTTCATCCACTACTGTGTTTCCTTCTTGCTCCCTTCTTTATTTCCCTTCTTATTGATTCTTCTATTTCTAATATATTAAATGCAAGTCGCATTTGAACGCAGTGGTTAGCAGCGCTCCTACCTTCACGTGTTTTAGCGATCCTCGAATATGCAGCCTACAAGACCATGCTTAAGTGCCTGATCTGTAAATGTTTTTCGCTCATTAAGCATACGGCTTTGCAAAAACAAGCGAGACAAAAAGCCATGGACCAATATTCGTATGTAGCCACTACGGATAGACAACAGCAACAGGCGGCGGTAGCGCAATGGATTGGACCTGTGACTGTGAAGAGAGGGGCCTGGGTTCGATCCCGAGTGGTGGAGGAAAAGGACGCATCGTTTACTGGGATACAAAATTCGGGAGTTGGTTGTCGTTTTCTTCCCCTCTTCATTTCTTTGTTTTTTTGTTACTTATATCTTCTTTTCGTTCTTTCTTTATTCCTTTATCTTATCTTTCTTTCTCCATTTAATTCTCTCCCTCTGATCTAATATTTTAAATGTAAGTTGCACTTGAACGCAATGTTTAGCAGCGCTCCTATGTTGACATGTTTTAACGATCCTTAAGAACGCAGCCCACACAATCATGCCTAAGAGCCTGCTCTGCAAATGTTTTCTTTTCGCTCATTAAGCATAAGGCTTAGCAAAAACAAGCGAAACAAAAAAGACATTGATAAAAATTTTGCTTATGTAGCCAGTACCGATTGACAACAGCAGCAGGCGTCTGTAGCGCAAGGGATTATACCTGTGACTGTCAAGTTTATTTATTCCTTCATCTTTTATTCCTTTCTCCATTTATTCCTTCATCTTTTATTCCTTTCTGTGGCTGTCAAGTTTATTTATTCCTTCATCTTTTATTCCTTTCTCCATTTTTTTCTCTCCCCCTCATCTAATATATTGAATGTAAATTGCACTTGAGCGCAATGGTTAGCAGCACTACTATCGTCAGATGTTTAACGACCCTTAGACATTCAGCATACACCACCACCACCACGCTTAAGCGTCTAATCTGTAATTGTGTTTTGCTGATTAAGCATACAGCTTAGCAAAAAGAAGCGAGACAAAAAAGTCATTGTCGAAAACTTTGCGTAAGTAGCCAGTTCAACAGACAACCGCAACGGGCTTCGGTAGCGCAAGGGGATTAGACTATGGCTGTGAAGCGAGGGTCATGGATTCGAGCCCATGTAGGGGAGGAAAAGGATTTATAATTTACTGGGATAAAAAACGGTGATTTGATTGTCTTTTTCTTCCCTTCTTCATTTCTTTGCTTTTTTTGTTACTTGTATCCTCTTTTTGTTCTTTCTTTATTCCTTCATCTTCTGTTTCTTTCTCCATTTCAATCTCTCCCTCTTATCTGTTATAATAAATGTAAGTCGCACTTGAACGCAACGGTTATCACCGATCCAGCTTCTGTTTTTTGGCTCAAAAATGGTAATTCTTGTTTTCGTTCTTGCTCCCTTCTTTATTTCCCTTCTTATTTATTCTTCAATATCTAATATATTCAATGTAAGTAGCACTTGAACGCTATGGTTAAATACGCTCCAATATTCACATGTTTTAACAATTCTGAAGCATGCAGCCTACATGACCATGCCTAAGTGCCTGATCTGCAAATGTTTTTTTGCTCATTAAGCATACGGCTTAGCAAAAACAAGCGAGACAAAAAGCCATCGACCAAAATTCGTATGTAGCCACAACGGATAGACAACACTAACAGGCGTCGGTAGTGCAAGGGATTAGGCCTGTGGCTGTGAAGAGAGGGGCATGGGTTCGTTTTTCTTGTTTTTCATCCACTACTGTGTTTCGTTCTTGCTCCCTTCTTTATTTCCCTTCTTATTTATTCTTCTATATCTCTCTAATATATTAAATGTAAGTCGCACTTGAACGCAATGGTTAACAACGCTCCTATCTTCTCATGTTTTAACGATCCTTTAACATGCAGCCTACACGGCCATGCTTAAGTGACTGATCTGCAAATGTTTTTTTTTGCTCATTAAGCACACTGCTTAGAAAAAACAAGCGAGTCTGAAAGCTATCGACCAATATTTTTCGTACATATCCAGTTCAATAGACAACAGAAACAGGCGTCGGTAGCGCAATGGATTAGGCCTGTGGCTGTGATGAGAGGGGCATGGGTTCGATCCTGAGTCGTGGACGAAAAGGACGCATCGTTTACTGGGATAAAAAATCGGTGAGTTGGTTGTCTTTTTCTTCCCCTCTTCATTTCTTTGTTTTTTTTGTTACTTATGTCTTCTTTTCATTCTTTCTTTATTACTTTATCTTTTCTTTCTTTCTCCATTTCTTTCTCTCCCTCTCGTCGCACTTGAACGCAATGTTTAGCAGCGCTCCTATGTTCACATGTTTTAACGATCCTTAAGAATGCAGCCCACGCAATCATGCCTAAGAGCCTGCTCGGTAAATGTTTTTTTTCAGGCCCAAGTAGGGGAGGAAAAGGATGTACAATGTGCACGGAAATAGATTTGGGATTTGGTTGTAGAAGCTCGTTTTAAGCAAATTCACTGCGCTCCTTTAACATAGCGCACCTTAATCACAGCAATGCCAAAATTGTCGCTCAACCAAAAGTTGCTGTTAAATAAGGTAATGGACGCCAAAAATACTCGTCGGTAGCCTAAGAGGTTAGAGCTGTGGATGTTAAACGAGGGGCAAGGGTTCGAACCCGAGTTGCCACGAAAAGTCCTATATTCTTTTAAACCTGTTCGGATATGATTTTGTGATGCTTATGCGGGCTTGCTAGTCTATATATTAATTCTAAATCGAATGCTATACCACCATGTATAAGCGCCTATCTTTACATGTTTTAGCGTCTCCTAAACATGCAGCCTAGCGTAATGCATGCATCCTATACCACCATGTTTAAGCGCCAATGTTCACATGTTTTAACGGTCCTTAAACATGCAGCGTGTTCTGTGGCTTGGTTTTATTTGTGTGCGTGCGTGTGTCCGTGAGCATGCATGCGTATGTGTGTGCTTGTATGTGTGTGTGTGCTGTTTTCGGTTTTGGGACGTTCAATTCGTTTTCGAACGTTTGATTAGTTTTCGAACGTTTGCTTGCTTTTCAAACGTTCAGTTTGTTTTCGAACGTTCTTTTTACTCGACCGCTTACGTCTATGTGACTCTGTTTGTGTGTGTGTGTGTTTGGGACCTTCAACTGATAAAACTTAACTGACGTTAACCATGGCTTGGAATACAACCACTGAATTTTTTCCTTGTGCGTTTGTGTCTGAACCTTTTTGAGCGCGCGCGTGTGTGTGTATGTAAGTGTGTTTGCGTGCACGCGTGTGAGACCTTGAGTTTTTGACATTTAACTGAGGTTAACCGTTACATTGAGTTGCTTTAATGCAATACTGATTGTTCTTTTTACATATTATCATTCCTTTTTGCATATCCCAGATGGTCAACGATTTGGTAAGCATCCATTGGTGATTAAAATTAATTTGGGTGGGCAGGTGTTAACTGGTCTAAAGGTTTGTGAGGTTTTGCTCAGATTTTTCTCATTGTCTCAGACTCTTATCCTGAAATCCAGTTATCCTCCTGACTTTTCTTCGCTAAAACTTTTCTTCGCTTTTCTTGGCTAAAACGTTCTTCGCTTTTCTTCGTTAAAGATAACTTTCAGAAACGACTGCTCTACCAATAAAAGGACTGCAGCAAAGCTTTAAAGCTGAGATCACAAAATTTGAGCAGCAAAATATGGTTGCTGTTGAGCGGTTGCAGACGGCATTGAATTATTCTGTCTATAAAACGAAAAGCCAAGAGTCTGACAGACGGAAACTCAAAAAGTTGAGCAGGGCCTTAAGAAAGTGCCCCGAAATAGATAGATTAAGAGCCACTATGAAAAAGACCTTTTTTTGCTCACTTTCCTCGCTTTCTTTTCTCACTTTCTTTTCTCACTTTCTCTTCTCACTTTCTTTTCTCACTTTCTTTTCTCACTTTCTCTTCTCACTTTCTTTTCTCACTTTCTTCTCTCACTATGTTTTCTAACTTTTTTTCTCACTTTCTTTTCTCTCTTTCTTTTCTCACTTTTTTTTCTCACTTTCTCTTCTCACTTTCTTTTCTCACTTTCTTCTCTCACTTTTTTTCTCACTTTCTTTTCTCTTTTGTTCTAACTTTCTTTTCTCACTTTCTTTTCTCACTTTCTTTTCTCACTATCTTTTTCTCACTTTCTTCTCACTTTTATTTTTCTCACTTTCTTTTTCTCATTTTCTTTTTCTCACTTTCTTTCTCACTTCCTTTTCTCACTTTCTTTTCTCATTTTTGCCTCCCTTTTTTCTCACTTTCTTTTCTCACTTTCTTTTCTCACTTTGTTTTCTCACTTTCTTTTCTTAGTTTCTTTTCTCACGTTCTAATCTCACTTTTCTCTTTTTCTTTTCTCACCTTCTTTTCTCTTTTTTTCCTCACTTTCTTTTCTCACTTTCTTTTCTCTCTTTCTTTTCTCACTTCCTTTTCTCACTTCCTTTTCTCACTTTCTTTTCTCACTTTCTTTTCTCAGTTTCTTTTCTCACTTTCTGTTCTCACTTCCTCTTCTCACTTTCTTTTCTCACTTTCTTTTCTCTATTTCTTTTCTCACTTTCTTTTCTCAATTTTTCTTTTTCTCTTTTTTTCCTCACTCTCTTTTCTCACTTTTTTTTTCTCACTTTCTTTTCTCCTTTTCTTTTCTCCTTTTCTTTTCTCACTTTCTTTTCTCACTTTATTTTCTCACTTTCTTTGCTCACTTTCTTTTCTCACTTTCTTTTCTCACTTTCTTTTCTCACTTTTTTTTGCTCACTTTTTTTGCTCACTTTCCTTTCTCACTTTCTTTTCTCACGTTTTTTTCTCACTTTCTTTTCTCTTTTTTTTCTCTTTTTCTTTTCTCACTTTCTTTTCTCACTTTCTTTTCTCTTTTTCTTTCACTCTCTTTTCTCGTTTTTTTTCTTACTTTCTTTCCTCAATTTTTTTTCTCACTTTTTTTCTCACTTTCTTTTCTCATTTTTTCCTCATTTTTTCTCACTTTCTTTTCTCACCTTCTTTCCTCACTTTCGTTTCTCATTTTCTTTTCTCATTTCTTTTTCTCACTTTCTTTTGTCACTTTCTTTTCTCACTTTCTTTTCCCACTTTCTTTTCTCAATTTCCATTCTAACTTTCTTTTCTCACTTTCTTTTCTCACTTTCTTTTCTCACTTTCTTTTCTCAATTTCTTTTCTCACTTTCTTTTCTCATTTTCTTTTCTCTTTTTCTTTTTTCACTCTCTTTTTTCGTTTTTTTTCTCACTTTCTTTTCTCTTTTTCTTTCACTCTCTTTTCTCGTTTTTTTTCTTACTTTCTTTCCTCACTTTTTTTTCTCACTTTTTTTTCTCACTTTCTTTTCTCACTTTCTTTTCTCACTTTCTTTTCTCACTTTTTTTTGCTCACTTTTTTTGCTCACTTTCCTTTCTCACTTTCTTTTCTCACTTTTTTTTCTCACTTTCTTTTCTCTTTTTTTTCTCTTTTTCTTTTCTCACTTTCTTTTCTCACTTTCTTTTCTCTTTTTCTTTCACTCTCTTTTCTCGTTTTTTTTCTTACTTTCTTTCCTCACTTTTTTTTCTCACTTTTTTTCTCACTTTCTTTTCTCATTTTTTCCTCATTTTTTCTCACTTTCTTTGCTCACTTTCTTTTCTCACTTTCTTTTCTCACTTTCTTTTCTCACTTTTTTTGCTCACTTTTTTTGCTCACTTTCCTTTCTCACTTTCTTTTCTCACTTTTTTTTCTCACTTTCTTTTCTCTTTTTTTTCTCTTTTTCTTTTCTCACTTTCTTTTCTCACTTTCTTTTCTCTTTTTCTTTCACTCTCTTTTCTCGTTTTTTTTCTTACTTTCTTTCCTCACTTTTTTTTCTCACTTTTTTTTCTCACTTTCTTTTCTCATTTTTTCCTCATTTTTTCTCACTTTCTTTTCTCACCTTCTTTCCTCACTTTCGTTTCTCATTTTCTTTTCTCATTTCTTTTTCTCACTTTCTTTTGTCACTTTCTTTTCTCACTTTCTTTTCCCACTTTCTTTTCTCAATTTCCATTCTAACTTTCTTTTCTCACTTTCTTTTCTCACTTTCTTTTCTCACTTTCTTTTCTCAATTTCTTTTCTCACTTTCTTTTCTCATTTTCTTTTCTCTTTTTCTTTTTTCACTCTCTTTTTTCGTTTTTTTCTCACTTTCTTTTCTCTTTTTCTTTCACTCTCTTTTCTCGTTTTTTTTCTTACTTTCTTTCCTCACTTTTTTTTCTCACTTTTTTTTCTCACTTTCTTTTCTCATTTTTTCCTAATTTTTTCTCACTTTCTTTTCTCACCTTCTTTCCTCACCTTCGTTTCTCACTTTCTTTTCTCACTTTCTTTTCTCACTTTCTTTTCTCACTTTCTTTTCTCAATTTTTCTTTTTTCTCTTTTTCTCCTCACTTTCTTTTCTCACTTTCTTTTCTCACTTTCTTTTCTCACTTTCTTTTCTCCTTTTTTTCTCCTTTTCTTTTCTCACTTTCTTGTCTTACTTTCTTTTCTCACTTTCTTTTCTCACTTTCGTTTCTCACTTTCTTTTCTCACTTTCTTTTCTCACTTTCTTTTCTCACTTTTTTTGCTCACTTTCTTTTCTCACTTTCTTTTCTCACTTTCTTTTCTCACTTTCTTTTCTCACTTTCTTTTATCACATTCTTTTCTCACTTTCTTTTCTCTTTTTCTTTTCTCACTTTCTTTTCCCACTTTCTTTTCTCTTTTTCTTTCACTCTCTTTTTCCAATTTTTTTCTCACTTTCTTTTCTCACTTTTTTTCTCACTTTCTTTTCTCATTTTCTCCTCATTTTTTCTCACTTTCTTTTCTCATCTTCTTTCCTCGCTTTCGTTTCTCATTTTTTTTCCTCAATTTCTTTTCTCACTTTCTTTTCTCACTTTATTTTCTCACTTACTTTTCTCACTTTCTTTTCTCGCTTTTTTTCTCACTTTCTTTTCTCACTTTTTTTTCTCATTTTTTTTTCTCACTTTCTTTTCTCACTTTCTTTTCTCTTTTTCTTTTTTTCACTCTTTTTTTTCGTTTTTTTCTCACTTCCTTTTCTCACTTTTTCTCACTTTTTTCTCACGTTCTTTTCTCATTTTTTCCTCATTTTTTCTCACTTTCTTTCCTCACATTCGTTTCTCATTTTCTTTTCTCACTTTCTTTTCTCACTTTCTTTTCTCACTTTCTTTTCTCTTTTTCTTTTCTCAATTTCTTTTCTCACTCTCTTTTTTCGTTTTTTTCTCACTTTCTTTTCTCACTTTTTCTCACTTTTTTCTCACTTTCTTTCCTCATTTTTTCCTCATTTTTTCTCACCTTCTTTCCTCACTTTCTTTTCTCATTTTCTTTTCTAACTTTCTTTTCTCACTTTCTTTTGTCTTTTTCTTTTCTCACTTTCTTTTCTCTTTTTTTCCTCACTTTCTTTCTCACTTCCTTTTCTCACTTTCTTTTCTCATTTTTGCCTCCCTTTTTTCTCACTTTCTTTTCTCACTTTCTTCTCTCATTTTGTTTTCTCACTTTCTTTTCTCACTTTCTTTTTTCACTTTCTTTTCTCACTTTCTTTCCTCTTGTTCTTTTCTCTTTTTCTTTTCTCTCTTTTCTCAATTTCTTTTCTCTTTTTCTTGTCTCGTTTTTTTTCTCACTTCCTTTTCTCATTTTCTTTTCTCCCTTTTTTTTCTCACTTTTCTCACTTTCTTTTCTCACTTTCTTCTCTCATTTTCTTCTCTCACTTTCATTTCTCAATTTACTCTTTCTTTTCTCATTTTCTTTTCTCATTTTTTTCCTCCCTTTTTTCTCACTTTCTTTTCTCACTTTCTTTTCTCACTTTCTTTTCTCAATTTCTTTTCTCTTTTTCTTTTCTCACTTTCTTTTCTCACTTTCTTTTCTGACTTTCTTTTCTCACTTTCTTTTCTCACTTTCTTTTCTCACTTTCTTTTCTCACTTTCATTTCTCACTTTCTTTTCTCACTGTCTTTCCTCTCTTTTTCCCCTCACTTTCTTCTTCCACTTTCTTTTCTCTTTTTCTTTCCTCACGATCTTTTCTCACTTTCTTTTCTCACTTTCTTGTCTCACTTTCTTTTCTCACTTTCTTTTCTTGCTTTTTTTGCTCACTTTCTTTTCTCACTTTCTTTTCTCACTTTTGTCACTTTCTTTTCTCACTTTCTTTTCTCTCTTTCTTTTCTCTTTTTCTTTTCTCTTTTTCTTTTCTCACTTTCTTTTCTGACTTTCTTTTCTCACTTTCTTTTCTCTTCTTTTTTTACTCTCTTTTTGTTTTTTTCTCACTTTCTTTTCACTTTTTTGTCTCACTTTCTTTTCTCACTTTCTTTTCTCACTTTCTTTTCTCTTTTTCTTTTCTCAATTTATTTTCTCACTCTCTTTTTTCGTTTTTTTCTCACTTTCTTTTCTCACTTTTTCTCACTTTCTTTTCTCAATTTCTTCTCTCACTTTCTTTTCTCAATTTATTCTTTCTTTTCTCATTTTCTTTTCTCATTTTTTCCTCCCTTTTTTCTCACTTTCTTTTCTCACTTTCTTTTCTCACTTTCTTTTCTCACTTTCTTTTCTCCCTTTCTTTTCTCACTTTCTTTTCTCACTTTCTTTTCTCACTTTCTTTTCTCACTTTCTTTTCTCACTTTCTTTTCTCAGTTTCTTTTCTCACTTTCTTTTCTCACTGTCTTTCCTCTCTTTTTCCCTCACTTTCTTCTTCCACTTTCTTTTCTCTTTCTCTTTCCGCACGATCTTGTCTCACTTTCTTTTCTCACTTTCTTGTCTCACTTTCTTTTCTCACTTTCTTTTCTTGCTTTTTTTGCCCACTTTTTTTTCTCACTTTCTTTTCTCACTTTTGTCACTTTCTTTTCTCACTTTCTTTTCTCACTTTCTTTTCTCTTTTTCTTTTCTCTTTTTCTTTTCTCTTTTTCTTTTCTCACTTTCTTTTCTGACTTTCTTTTCTCACTTTCTTTTCTCTTCTTTTTTTACTCTCTTTTTTCGTTTTTTTCTCACTTTCTTTTCACTTTTTTGTCTCACTTTCTTTTCTCACTTTCTTTTCTCACTTTCTTTTCTCTTTTTCTTTTCTCAATTTCTTTTCTCACTCTCTTTTTTCGTTTTTTTCTCACTTTCTTTCACTTTTTTTCTCACTTTCTTTTCTCATTTTTTCCTCATTTTTTCTCACCTTCTTTCCTCACTTTCGTTTCTCATTTTCTTTTCTCACTTTCTTTTCTCACTTTCTTTTCTCATTTTCTTTTCTCACTTTCTTTTTTTTTCCGCACTTTCTTTTCTCACTTTCTTCTCTCATTTTGTTTTCTCACTTTCTTTTCTCAATTTCTTTTTTCACTTTCTTTTCTCACTTTCTTTTCTCTTTTTCTTGTCTCGTTTTTTTCTCACTTCCTTTTCTCATTTTCTTTTCTCACTTTCTTTTCTCACTTTCTTTTCTCCTTTTTTTCTCACTTTTCTCACTTTCTTTTCTCACTTTCTTCTCTCATTTTCTTCTCTCACTTTCTTTTCTCAATTTACTCTTTCTTTTCTCATTTTCTTTTCTCACTTTTCTCACTTTCTTTTCTCACTTTCTTCTCTCATTTTCTTCTCTCACTTTCTTTTCTCAATTTACTCTTTCTTTTCTCATTTTCTTTTCTCCCTTTCTTTTCTCACTTTCTTTTCTCACTTTCTTTTCTCACTATCTTTTCTCACTTTCTTTTCTCACTTTCTTTTCTCACTTTCTTTTCTCACTTTCATTTCTGACTTTCTTTTCTCACTGTCTTTTCTCTCTTTTTCCCTCACTTTCTTCTTCCACTTTCTTTTCTCTTTTTCTTTCCTCACGATCTTTTCTCAATTCTTTTTCTCACTTTCTTTTCTCACTTTCTTTTCTCACTTTCTTTTCTTGCTTTTTTTGCTCACTTTCTTTTCTCACTTTCTTTTCTCACTTTCTTTTCTCACTTTCTTTTCTTGCTTTTTTTGCTCACTTTCTTCTCTCATTTTCTTCTCTCACTTTCTTTTCTCAATTTACTCTTTCTTTTCTCATTTTCTTTTCTCACTTTTCTCACTTTCTTTTCTCACTTTCTTCTCTCATTTTCTTCTCTCACTTTCTTTTCTCAATTTACTCTTTCTTTTCTCATTTTCTTTTCTCCCTTTCTTTTCTCACTATCTTTTCTCACTTTCTTTTCTCACTTTCTTTTCTCACTTTCTTTTCTCACTTTCTTTTCTCACTTTCTTTTCTCACTTTCTTTTCTCACTTTCTTCTCTCATTTTCTTCTCTCACTTTCTTTTCTCAATTTACTCTTTCTTTTCTCATTTTCTTTTCTCCCTTTCTTTTCTCACTTTCTTTTCTCACTTTCTTTTCTCACTATCTTTTCTCACTTTCTTTTCTCACTTTCTTTTCTCACTTTCTTTTCTCACTTTCATTTCTGATTTTCTTTTCTCACTGTCTTTTCTCTCTTTTTCCCTCACTTTCTTCTTCCACTTTCTTTTCTCTTTTTCTTTCCTCACGATCTTTTCTCAATTCTTTTTCTCACTTTCTTTTCTCACTTTCTTTTCTCACTTTCTTTTCTTGCTTTTTTTGCTCACTTTCTTTTCTCACTTTCTTTTCTCACTTTCTTTTCTCACTTTCTTTTCTTGCTTTTTTTGCTCACTTTCTTCTCTCATTTTCTTCTCTCACTTTCTTTTCTCAATTTACTCTTTCTTTTCTCATTTTCTTTTCTCACTTTTCTCACTTTCTTTTCTCACTTTCTTCTCTCATTTTCTTCTCTCACTTTCTTTTCTCAATTTACTCTTTCTTTTCTCATTTTCTTTTCTCCCTTTCTTTTCTCACTTTCTTTTCTCACTTTCTTTTCTCACTATCTTTTCTCACTTTCTTTTCTCACTTTCTTTTCTCACTTTCTTTTCTCACTTTCATTTCTGACTTTCTTTTCTCACTGTCTTTCCTCTCTTTTTCCCTCACTTTCTTCTTCCACTTTCTTTTCTCTTTTTCTTTCCTCACGATCTTTTCTCAATTCTTTTTCTCACTTTCTTTTCTCACTTTCTTTTCTCACTTTCTTTTCTTGCTTTTTTTGCCCACTTTTTTTTTTCTCACTTTCTTTTCTCACTTTTGTCACTTTCTTTTCTCACTTTCTTTTCTCACTTTCTTTTCTCTTTTTCTTTTCTCTTTTTCTTTTCTCACTTTCTTTTCTGACTTTCTTTTCTCACTTTCTTTTCTCTTCTTTTTTTACTCTCTTTTTTCGTTTTTTTCTCACTTTCTTTTCACTTTTTTGTCTCACTTTCTTTTCTCGCTTTCTTTTCTCACTTTCTTTTCTCTTTTTCTTTTCTCAATTTCTTTTCTCACTCTCTTTTTTCGTTTTTTTCTCACTTTCTTTTCTCACTTTTTTTCACTTTTTTTCTCAATTTCTTTTCTCATTTTTTCCTCATTTTTTCTCACCTTCTTTCCTCACTTTCGTTTCTCATTTTCTTTTCTCACTTTCTTTTCTTGCTTTTTTTGCTCACTTTCTTCTCTCATTTTCTTCTCTCACTTTCTTTTCTCAATTTACTCTTTCTTTTCTCATTTTCTTTTCTCACCTTTCTCACTTTCTTTTCTCACTTTCTTCTCTCATTTTCTTCTCTCACTTTCTTTTCTCAATTTACTCTTTCTTTTCTCATTTTCTTTTCTCCCTTTCTTTTCTCACTTTCTTTTCTCACTTTCTTTTCTCACTATCTTTTCTCACTTTCTTTTCTCACTTTCTTTTCTCACTTTCTTTTCTCACTTTCATTTCTGACTTTCTTTTCTCACTGTCTTTCCTCTCTTTTTCCCTCACTTTCTTCTTCCACTTTCTTTTCTCTTTTTCTTTCCTCACGATCTTTTCTCAATTCTTTTTCTCACTTTCTTTTCTCACTTTCTTTTCTCACTTTCTTTTCTTGCTTTTTTTGCCCACTTTTTTTTTCTCACTTTCTTTTCTCACTTTTGTCACTTTCTTTTCTCACTTTCTTTTCTCACTTTCTTTTCTCTTTTTCTTTTCTCTTTTTCTTTTCTCACTTTCTTTTCTGACTTTCTTTTCTCACTTTCTTTTCTCTTCTTTTTTTACTCTCTTTTTTCGTTTTTTTCTCACTTTCTTTTCACTTTTTTGTCTCACTTTCTTTTCTCGCTTTCTTTTCTCACTTTCTTTTCTCTTTTTCTTTTCTCAATTTCTTTTCTCACTCTCTTTTTTCGTTTTTTTCTCACTTTCTTTTCTCACTTTTTTTCACTTTTTTTCTCAATTTCTTTTCTCATTTTTTCCTCATTTTTTCTCACCTTCTTTCCTCACTTTCGTTTCTCATTTTCTTTTCTCACTTTCTTTTCTCACTTTCTTTTCTCTTTTTCTTTTCTCACTTTCTTTTCTCTTTTTTTCCGCACTTTCTTTTCTCACTTTCTTCTCTCATTTTGTTTTCTCACTTTCTTTTCTCAATTTCTTTTTTCACTTTCTTTTCTCACTTTCTTTTCTCTTTTTTTTGTCTCGTTTTTTTCTCACTTCCTTTTCTCATTTTCTTTTCTCACTTTCTTTTCTCACTTTCTTTAGTCCTTTTTTTTCTCACTTTTCTCACTTTCTTTTCTCACTTTCTTCTCTCATTTTCTTCTCTCACTTTCTTTTCTCAATTTACTCTTTCTTTTCTCATTTTCTTTTCTCACTTTTCTCACTTTCTTTTCTCACTTTCTTCTCTCATTTTCTTCTCTCACTTTCTTTTCTCAATTTACTCTTTCTTTTCTCATTTTCTTTTCTCCCTTTCTTTTCTCACTTTCTTTTCTCACTTTCTTTTCTCACTATCTTTTCTCACTTTCTTTTCTCACTTTCTTTTCTCACTTTCTTTTCTCACTTTCATTTCTGACTTTCTTTTCTCACTGTCTTTCCTCTTTTTTTCCCTCACTTTCTTCTTCCACTTTCTTTTCTCTTTTTCTTTCCTCACGATCTTTTCTCAATTCTTTTTCTCACTTTCTTTTCTCACTTTCTTTTCTCACTTTCTTTTCTTACTTTTTTTGCTCACTTTCATTTCTCACTTTTGTCACTTTCTTTTCTCACTTTCTTTTCTCTTTTTCTTTTCTCCTTTTCTTTTCTCACTTTCTTTTCTGATTTTTTTTCTCACTTTCTTTTCTCTTCTTTTTTCACTCTCTTTTTTCGTTTTTTTCTCACTTTCTTTTCACTTTTTTTTCTCACTTTCTTTTCTCACTTTCTTTTCTCATTTTTTCCTCATTTTCATCTCAATTTCTTTTCTCACCTTCTTTCCTCACTTTCGTTTCTCATTTTTTTTCTCACTTTCTTTTCTCACTTTCTTTTCTCACTTTTTTTCTCACTTTCTTTTCTCACTTTCTTTTCTCACTTTCTTTTCTCACTTTCTTTTCTCACTTTCTTTTCTCATTTTCTTTTTCACTCTCTTTTTTCGTTTTTTTTCTCACTTTCTTTTCTCACTTTTTTTTCTCACTTTCTCTTCTCACTTTCTTTTCTCATTTTTTCCTCATTTTTTCTCACTTTCTTTTCTCATTTTCTTTTTTCACTCTCTTTTATCGTTTTTTTTCTCACTTTCTTTTCTCACTTTCTTTCCTCACTTTCGTTTCTCATTTTCTTTTCTCTTTTTCTTTTCTCTTTTCTTTTCTCACCTTCTTTTCTCACTTTCTTTTCTTTTTTTCCTCGCTTTCTTTTCTCACTTTCTTTTCTCACTTTCTTTTCTTATTTTCTTTTCTCACTTTCTTTTCTCACTTTCTTTTCTCACTTTCTTTGCTCTTTTTCTTTTCTCTTTTTCTTTTCTCTTTTTCTTTCCTCTTTTCTTTTCTCACTTTCTTTTCTCACTTTCTTCTCTCAATTTCTTTTCTCTCTTTCTTTTTTCACTTTACTATTTTTTTTCTCATTTCTTTTCTTATTTTTTTCCTCCCTTTTTTCTCACTTTCTTTTCTCACTTTCTTTTCTCACTTTCTTTTCTCACTTTCTTTTCTCACTTTCTTTTCTTACTCTCTTTTCTCACTTCCTTTTCTCACTTTCTTTTCTCTTTTTTTCCTCACTTTCTTTTCTCACTTTCTTCTCTCATTTTCTTTTCTCACTTTCTTTTCTCACTTTCTTTTCTCACTTTCTTTTCTCACTTTCTTTTCTCACTTTCTTTTCTCACTTTCATTTCTGACTTTCTTTTCTCACTGTCTTTCCTCTCTTTTTCCCTCACTTTCTTCTTCCACTTTCTTTTCTCTTTTTCTTTCCTCACGATCTTTTCTCAATTCTTTTTCTCAATTTCTTTTCTCACTTTCTTTTCTCACTTTCTTTTCTTACTTTTTTGCTCACTTTCTTTTCTCACTTTTGTCACTTTCTTTTCTCACTTTCTTTTCTGATTTTCTTTTCTCACTTTCTTTTCTCTTCTTTTTTCACTCTCTTTTTTCGTTTTTTTCTCACTTTCTTTTCACTTTTTTTTCTCACTTTCTTTTCTCACTTTCTTTTCTCATTTTTTCTTCATTTTCGTCTCAATTTCTTTTCTCACCTTCTTTCCTCACTTTCGTTTCTCATTTTCTTTTCTCACTTTCTTTTCTCACTTTCTTTTCTCACTTTCTTTTCTCACTTTTTTTCTCACTTTCTTTTCTCACTTTCTTTTCTCACTTTCTTTTCTCACTTTCTTTTCTCACTTTCTTTTCTCATTTTCTTTTTTCACTCTCTTTTTTCGTTTTTTTTCTCACTTTCTTTTCTCACTTTTTTTTCTCACTTTCTTTTCTCACTTTCTTTTCTCATTTTTTCCTCATTTTTTCTCACTTTCTTTTCTCATTTTCTTTTTTCACTCTCTTTTTTCGTTTTTTTTCTCACTTTCTTTTCTCACTTTCTTTCCTCACTTTCGTTTCTCATTTTCTTTTCTCTTTTTCTTTTCTTTTTTCTTTTCTCACCTTCTTTTCTTTTTTTCTTTTCTCACCTTCTTTTCTCACTTTCTTTTCTTTTTTTCCTCGCTTTCTTTTCTCACTTTCTTTTCTCACTTTCTTTTCTTATTTTCTTTTCTCACTTTCTTTTCTCACTTTCTTTTCTCACTTTCTTTGCTCTTTTTCTTTCCTCTTTTCTTTTCTCACTTTCTTTTCTCACTTTCTTCTCTCAATTTCTTTTCTCTCTTTCTTTTTTTACTTTACTACTTTTTTTTCTCATTTCTTTTCCTATTTTTTTCCTCCCTTTTTTCTCACTTTCTTTTCTCACTTTCTTTTCTCACTTTCTTTTCTCACTTTCTTTTCTCACTTTCTTTTCTTACTTTCTTTTCTCACTTTGTTTTCTCACTTTCTTTTCTCAGTTTCTTTTCTCACTTTCTTTTCTCACTTTCTTTTCTCACTTTCTTTTCTCACTTTCTTTTCTCACTTTCTTTTCTCACTTTCTTTTCTCACTTTCTTTTCTCACTGTTTTTCCTCACTTTTTCCCTCACTTTCTTCTTCCATTTTCTTTTCTCTTTTTCTTTCCCCGCTATCTTTTCTCACTTTCTTTTCTCACTTTTTCTCACTTTCTTTTCTCACTTTCTTTTCTCACTTTCTTTTTTCACTTTCTTTACGCACGAATTTAAGATTACGTAGTATGTGACGACGTCATCTATTGTAATAGATTGTTAATGTTCACCTCCAATTATGATGGAGGTAGATTGGCCAAGTCCTTCACTTGGACACGTTTGGACTTTTCATTTCCAGCTTTCGCGCTCCCAGTTGGTCGGCACTTGCAGCACATGTAATCCCCTCGGGGCTTTCAGCTGTAAGTGCTGCAGCTCTTTTGAGTATGGGGGAGATGAATCGCTCATTCGTGTTTGGGTGTTTGACTTGGATTTTATAGGTAATTTGGCAGTATAAAATGTGATCTCGAAAGATGCGATTTTTTTCGAAAAATTAGGATTTTATTCTCATCCGCTCTTCGCCTGTTTTACCACACCTTAAACATTTAGATTATTGTTTTATATGAGTTATGCTCTGCCATCATGTAGGAGTCCGTGAGCGGTCTTAGCGGTACTTAAATATGCAAGATAGCTCAGCCAATTAAGTCTTTAATCAAAAAATTGGTGTTACTTGGTGTAATATACTAAACCAAACACATCGGTAACGTAACGTAATACCTGTGGCTGTTGAACGAGGGGCATGGCTTACAGCTCGAGCTGGTACGAAAAAAGTCTCAGTTTTAAACCTATTCTTTTAAATGATTTTCTTGCGATGCTTTTGCGGGCCTGCTAGTTGTTATTCAATACTGAGCCAGATTTGTTGATGAAGGCTATAAAACCAGTTTATAATTTCAGGCTCAGATGTCTTCTTTATGAAAATAAGCGAACATAATTTAATTGAGTTCTTTTGCTTCTCTAAATGAAAAACAATCTTTCCGGTGTTCGAAAACAAACGTACCAAAGACGGACCAGCAAGGACCAATGGATATTTAACAAATTGTGTTAATTGCTTCTGAGGTGTTCTTTTCTATAAACCTATACGGCTCAGATCTCAAGAATTCAATGCATCTCATGTTCTCTCTCCTAGGGTTAAACTTCAGACTGCTTTTCGCTTACTATGCAAATAGTTCGTAGTTTCAATATTAAACAACTGCTATTTATGCTCAAGTTTGTATAGTTTTACGGTTCATAAATTGCGACTAACTCTTTGGTAACGTGGTTGATAAGAAACAATTAGATCCACAAGATCAAAAGTTAGAAAAATGGCAGAAGGGGGTATTGATTTTACACTCTGCACTGTTTGCCTTGAGACTTTAAATAATCCCCGGATGTTGCTTTGTGGCCATTCGTTCTGCACAGATTGTTTGAAGGATATCCTGATTGGTGAATCCAGACGCTGTCCTGACTGTGGGGCTCAAATATCTGACAAATCAGTGGAAGAGGACTCCCCAATCAATTATGCAGCTGTTGCTGTAAGTGATTTCAATTCAGATCCCGTAATGAAAATGAATAATATAGCTAGAATTTTCCTTGAGAAGTTAAAAAATTCACAGCAGTTATTCACTACATAATTTTGCGTTGAAAAGGTAGATTTTTTACAACTAAATTCAACCCGCTCGGTGAGAAATTTCTGTAAGATAAATGCAGTAAGATTTCTAAATTGTTAACGCTGGTAACCGCTCCTCTTACATAAAGTTGCGTTTCAAAGCATAGATCTTGCATAATTTTGGCATTTCTGTGTGAAGATATTCAATTATTATTCTCTCTAAGTAGATGTTGCATAAATTCATCGCTTAAAGTTATGCTTTGATCTTACATAATTTAGCGCTTAATTTAGCCATCAGATTACATATAATGAACCCTTAACTTTTTTGTTGATCTTTAATATAACAGTCCGTAATTTAACGTTGGTTTTGCTAAAAATCGAATGTTTCAAAATTTTTCAGTCAGATAAAAATTTTGGTGTAGCTTGTCCAGGGAAAAAACTGTCCCTCAAAAAACTCATTTCGAACTGCTCCAATATTCCACATACAAGCCTCTCCCAATTCACCTTTCCCACCAAGCGTACTTCCCCGCACCGGAGCTACCTTTCCTCAACCCTACGTACTAGGTTTGCCCACTCCCTTAAGCCACTTACTTACCCCCGGCTCCAACCCAATTTTTATGATATTTTTGCGGGCACCTTTATTCCTTTTCTCTTATCGCAAAACTTATTTGTTTAAATTCCGATGTAAAATCTACGCAAATTTAAACGCTAAAATATGTAATATGAAACGGCAAATTTCAATGTTGAATTTATGTAAGAGCTACACTGAGAAACGTCAGCGTTTATGTCAACCCAAAATAATATTAAATTAACGCAAAAGTTCGGCTCAAAATTAAGTAAGATCTACGCTAAAATCAACGCAAATTGATATAAGATCAACGTTGAATTCAACCGAAAATTATGTAAGGTCTACGCTTAGAAAAAACATTTTCTTTTCAAGGCCTGAAGAGTATTTGTTACATAGTTCCAACTTTTAATACGTAGGCGTTTTTTAGCGTTGACCACTAAGGCCGCGAATATTTTTTCCGGAACAAGAAACTGATAATTATCGTAATTAATTTGAAGATCGAATCTACAACTGAAGAAGCAGAAATTTTTCTATCGGTTGTGATGTTGATGAGGTGACCAGAAAGGAAAAAGAAAGACCTAACAAAAATTCGTCTTTTGGTTTGCAAATCTGAGCTCACATCAAGCAGATCAGATCAAAAATTATATAGCTGATAAGAACAGTCTATCGGAACATTGTTTTATTCGATTGCAAAGATGAGTGAGCAACTGTATGTAAAGTAACATCAACACAAAAAAGCATCGTTTACTTACACCCAAATCTAGCTTGATCTTTTTAAAAGCTAATTGTCTGAGCCGATTTTTGACTCAGATTGGTAACCGATACGTTTTTGAAACATAAAAATATTAAGCCAAAAAAAGCGCAATAGATTTAGTATATTAGTAGGCCCAACGAAAATCATTCTAAACGAACTTTTTCCAAGCTTTCTAAGCCAAATAGAAGAGGTTTTATGTGCATTCAATCTTTTTGTAAAGCATACATGGTTAAGAAATTTCGTAATCTTTTCTCGCTGGATGGATCGAATAAATTGTTCATTTCCCGCTTTATTTAAATAGCGCTTTAGATAGATTGTTCACTTAGTTTACTCAGTAACATCCTCTTGCCCGGAAGAAAATGTTTGGAGGATCGGTACAAGCTTAACGAGCGGGCGGACGAGCGATCCGGACGACGTGCGTACGACGGCGGAGCGGGCGATGCTGTTGGAGCCGAAACGGAGTTCTTCAACTCGAGCAGTTGGATAGTAACCCCTAGGGTTGCTTTCTTCAACGATCCAAACTAAAACACCAACCTTGAGGTGATGCTCGGCCGGCGTTTGCCACTTAGCTCTACGGTTCAGCGCAAGTACATACTCTTTAAGCCAATGTGTCCAAATTTCATTGGCGTAGGACTGTGCACGGGCGTACCGCTTACGATGATCGAACTCGTCGACGACAACGATGGACGGAATTCCGGTTGCTTGGTTACCGAGTAGAAAACGGTTGGGTGTTATTGCGCCTAGGTCGGACGGTTCGGCGCTTACGGGCGTTCAGGGATATGAGTTTAGTGCGTATTCGACCAGACAAAAAGTAGTGTTCAACACCTCATCTCTGAGGCGACGCGTACCGTGGATAGTGTACAGTACTCTTTTAAAACTACGATCTAACCTGCTCCAGATGCCACCTTGGTGTGGCGCACTGGGTGGATTGAACCTCACTTAATGCCCTTACGTGCATGTTCGGCGGCAATGTTAAGCGTATTCCATTTTTCCATACTTTCACGGAGCTCTTTCTCCGCTCCAATGAAGTTCGTACCATTATCCGACCAAATCATAGCAGGAGTACCCCGACGGGAGACGAACCGCTCCACTCCCATTACACAGGAACTAGTGTCCATGGACGGGACGACTTCAACATGGACACACGATTAGTGAGACAAGTGAAGAGAAATCCCCACCTCTTCTCGGTAGTCCGACGAACTGTGACGTAGAATGGGTCGAAGTAATCAACCCCGGTGTTGGTAAAGGGAGGAGACTGGTGTGCGAGTCTCTCCTTTGGGAGGTCTGCCCTGATAAGTTGAACGTTTGCTGCACGGAACTTTCTACACAAGACGCAATTTGATTTGATGGAACGCAGTTTGGAACGTAGTTTAAGGATGGAATAAAGTTCCTGTACCTTTGACCGTAAATAATCGATGCCCTGATGGTGGTTCTTCAAGTGAGTATGCCGCAGGAACAATTTAATAAAAGTATGAAGCTCATCCAGCACGATAGGATGCTTAGTGTCAAAATCAATCTCCTCTAGCAGTCGGAGTCGACCAGAAGAACGGATGAGACCATGAGGCCCAATACACTGATTAAACTGAGCAATGCGGCTATTCTTCTTAACGGATTTATTGTCAAGAAGATCCCTTCTTTCGGTATTAAAGGACTCTCCTTGAACCAGGTACTGGAGATGACGCTCTGCTTCGTCAAGCTCAACAGGGTCCGCTATGCTGCCCTCTACGGTACGGTAACTTTCATGAGATGGTAAAAGACGGAGAGCATATGCGGTAACACGAAGTAGTTTTTGATAAGAACTGAACTTATCAAACGGTATTAGATTAATGCTTTGTTCCTTAGGGGGCTTGGTTACGGATGCGGCTAAAGATGAGATGGAGTCATCATCTTGTTCCTCGGTAACAACGCCGAGCTTGATAATATGAACGACGTCAGTATTTGGTACAAAAGGGAATTGCTTAGTTCTCAAGAAGTCGGGACCCCTCGGTGAGCTACTGGATTGCAAAACTTCACGCGTGCCAGCATCTGCCGGATTATCACAAGTGGCAACGTGGTTCCATTGGTCAACGCTGGTGTTCTCCAGGATTTCACAAACACGATTTGCAATGAAGATGGGGTGTTTGTTTGTTGAGTTTATCCACTGCAAGACGATGGTACTATCTGTCCACATAAAGACTTTATCCACGGTAACCGTTAATGCTCAACAGATTTCCCTTTTTAAACTGGCAGCGAGGAGAGCGGCTTGTAATTCCAACATAGGAACAGTCATTACCTTCATAGGTGCAACACGGGCATTGCCCAGAACAAACGCCAGCTCTGTTGTAATCTCCGCGGAAATACAAGTTACTTGAGCCCTAAGAAAACCTACTGCACTGAATACGTCTTGCGAGCTATCACCAAAAATGTGGAGATCAAGATGTTGGAATGGTCCTGAAAATTAACTTCTTGGTATAGTGATCTCAGCTAACCGCGGCAGTTCAACACACCAGGCAAGGAATCTGTCAACTGTGTCTTTAGGTAACTCGTCATCCCAACTTTGTCCATTGACACGCCAAATGTCTTTCAAGATTAACCCCGAGCACCAACAGTAAACGATGCGACAAGACCAATTGGGTCGTAGAAATTGACACTAGACTTAAGAGCTTGTCAGTTAAATACAGCGCTTGGTCTTAATGTGGGGTCCTCCCGCCACAAAAAGCGCAATGATGGCTGATCACATGGGAACATTCCAACTTGGAGAAACATTCCCTCGATGTCGGCGGATACGGCAAATGGGTGTTGTCTGAACCGTAGGAGTACACAGATTAGGTTTTGTAGTAAGTCAGGTCCGGTGAGTAATGACTTATTAAGAGATGCTCCATGGAAATTAGCTGATCCGTTTAGAACCCTACGAACCTTGCCCGGCTTGTTCGGGTTAACAACCGGATGGTGTGGTAGGTACCACTCCCGTTCCGTGCGGCTTTCCACCTTGTGATCATCTTTGACCCTTACTAAGTAGCCCCTGTCTAAGTCCTCTTTGATGGTATTCGAGTACTTTTCCCTTAAAGTCTGATCTTTCGTTAGCCGCTTTTCCAAAGATTTTAATTGAACCAGCGCTGAGAAATAATTGTCCGGCAGTTTGATATGGTCTTCAGTCCATAGCATTCCGACATCGTACCTTTTTCCATTATGCACTGTGGTTTTTCCAAGAATATCATACGCACGTGCATCCGCGGTGGATCGAGGGTCTACTTGCTTAAGTGCGCCGTACGACTCCATGTCGTACCAAGATTTTACCTGACTAGCGAGTTCAAAATCCGGCTCCCTATTTGCTTTAAAACAACTCGAGACTAACCTGAAGATGAAGGTAGAGGGCCGCTTAGAACCCAAACTATGGGTAAGAGAATAGCGAAGGGTGAGCACTTCTCGTCGCAGCGAAGTACTCTAATGGTCGGATGGCATGATACACATCCTGTCCCAGTATCATCTCGATGTTTCCATAGCAATACGTAACTGGGTCTAGAACTGCTAGGTGCCGCTATGTTTCCTGAAGTGCTTTAATGTTGAGGACATCGGCGCCTACATTCAAATCTTCCTTCACGTATGGGCTGATTTTAAATGGTTCAAATGCATGGTTGTCGCGTGGTGTTACAATTAGTTCAACCAACTTAGTGTCTACAACCTCCTCGGTGTTTATACCCTTGTCTGTCAGTTTCAATGCTGTACAGTGCAAACCAAGTCTATTTGCAAGATCATTGGACACCCAAGAGTTACCGCAAGCGGTATCGCACAAAACTAAAGCCGTCGTATCTTTACCAGAAGAGCTCTTCAACTGTAATTCAGTCACCTGAAGGAGGCTTTTTGCATTACTCACAGATTACAAAGTGGTGGTCTTACGCGATGATTGGACACAAGGCAGTTTACTTTGATTTGCGACAGCATTAGAATTACTATTGTTGGTTGAAGGGGATTTTGACGGAAAAACCATCTCAGCTCCATGATGAAGTGTATTGTGGGAGCTGTTGCAACCGTTCTTCCTGCATTTCCTAGGACTTGGTCATTGCCTGAACATATTCTTTTCTCTCAGGCATGAAAAGCACAGTTTTGCTTCCGCCACTACCTTTGCTCGCTGATTGGAAAATTTTCTTTGAATAACCTACACTCCCAGATGCGGTGGTTACCTTTACACACAATGCAGCGAGGGATAGGAGGCGTTGCCGATGTTGAGGCTAGTCTCTGATTGCCCTTAGTTTGTGTATTAGCAGCAAAAGTTCTTGAGGCAACTTTGGCCTTGACTACTGAGTTGTTGTTAACCTCAGTTCTTGGCTTCTATGTAGTTTTTCCAATCGTTGAGGTCAAGGAGTGTTGGTTTAACCCAATGTTTCTTCACTGTGAAGAGTGACCACGACACTTTCAGATTGGGCGGAAACTTTTGTACAGCAGTGTTAGGAAGTGAGACGCTCGTAATGTCTGAGTCATATGAAAGTGAATTAAAGACCCCAACAAGACTTGAAATTGTTGCAGAATAGTTTATGATGTTATCACTATTGTGCATCTTTAGTGGAGGAAAAGAGCTGAGTTTGTGTAAGTGTGCACTGACTACTGTCTGGGGTTGACCAAACTTACGTTCAAGTGTCTTAAGTGCATCCTTATACATTACAGCACAGTATGCGAACTCAGCGATGGTGGTTTTAGCTTTTCCAGTTACAAGAGTTTTCACGTATGTTAACTTGACATCATCAGTCAACGACTGTGAGTCTATGGCACTTTTAAATTGTCCGAAACATTCATGCCACTGCAGGGGATCACCATTATACATTGACAACTTCCATTTGGGCAATGGATCGTTCTTCTTACAAGTGATTGCGTCCGCCAACTGCTTTATCAAGTCCGTGGAGTCCAATGAAGGAGCCGACGGTGTGAGATGCGGCGGGCCAACCCAACACAACAGTTTCGGAACGGTAGCTCAATACGTTGGCTGAATGATCGGAGTGACAAAGGTGGGTGCGGTACCTGTGGAAAAACTAAATGGATTTGCTTGCATGAAGTCTGAGGTTATGTAATTTTGAGGCCCTGCTGCTGCTTGTACATGAGAGGAGCGGAGCGATGTAGTTATTTGAGGGTTGATTCACGGGGCCGGTTGTACGGTGTATAAGTTTGCGATTGTACGTACAAGTGGTACTGCATTAGATGAGATTGGGGCGGAGAAACGCCAGATGTTTCAATCCGGAGGATTGGGAGCTGCGTGGCTTTTAGGGATAAAGTGTTGGGGCTGGTACCTCTTTGGTGGGGGCGGTGGATGAATAATTTATGGTACACAAACGTTTGCGGAGGAAATGAATTGTGCAGGCGGAGATGGGGGTAAAGGGATTGAAAATTTTCGCCACTGGGGTATTGGCGTGTAGTGGGATTGCTTGTGGCGGCGAGGAAGCAAATTGGAATGATGGTGTGATTAACGGGAAATGCGGTGGTACGGGGTTTAGAACGGGGGATGGGAGGCTGGTACATTTATGTGTGCTTGTGGCGGATTAAGTGCTAGCGGAGCATTAACGACTGCATTTAAAGATGGCGAATGCGGAGGGCTGACTAAATTCAACTGTCCCGGCAAGCTCGACCTGCGAGGGAATTGACGATCTAACTGTGAACCATCGAAGTGCATTGTTGCTTGAGACAGTTGCCGGGCTGTGTTTGTGGCGTTTAGTTGAGTTGGCATACCAAAGTTTATTGGTGGTGATGGAAGCATATATTGAGGCTGTTGCTGCTTTTGCATGATGTTGCTTGCATTGTGTGCATCATTGGTTACATTGTTTCTACTACTTGGTTCTTGCGGCTCCTGGACAGGGAGATTGATGTTGGCCTCAACCTGACCATGTGTATTGAGATTGGAATTTAAATTTGGAAGTTGAGTTGAAGGACGTTGGACAATTGCTTGGTTGGATTGGGCGATGGAACCAGAAAAGTGCTACTCGGTTCATTTGCTACATCTGCCAAGTTTCCGGCCGGTAACAAATTGATCCAATCTTGAACAAGTTTCTTGCTCTTGACTGAACTTCTTTCCGTAAAGAGCTTGCTTGTTTTGCCTGTACCAGACCCGTCTGATGATGGTTTTGTCATCAGCTCAATTTCCTCCAGGGCTGCAGCAGCTATCTTTTGCGATGTTCTTCCTCAAGCTGCTGTATTTCCAATTTTTGCAATTGCGATTGTGCTTCAATCTCAAGCCGCTGTCTGACAATGCGCAGCTCTTCTTCATGTTGTTTCTCAAGTTCCGCCCTTTTCATTCTAGATATTTAAAATTCTCGTTGACGCTGACTTGATTTTTTTGTGGAAGTCACGTGTGAACCTGATCTTGAATGGTGAGAGGTATACTGCTCTGCTGTCTCTTTGTTTTGGACCGAATTGAGATACCCTCGAGTAGCAGCAATGAACTCGTCGGTTTTCTTTGTTACAGTCTCTAACCAATTTTCAAGGTTCTTACAGGCAGCATATGGATCTTCAATCTTTTTTGCCAGATCAAAAAGCTCTTCATTCTTATCAACTTCTTCAGTAAAAGCATCTTTGCACTTCACGTTTGACCATAACTTACCTGTCTTATCCACAGCATTGTTAATTTCGCCATAGATGTTATTAAGTTCAGCCTCTAATTTTGCCCTTGCACTATAAAGTTTGTTGAATTCGTCCTGCAATGTTGCCATGATCTTATGAAAACCGGAACCAAAAGTTGAATTTGGTACTAATACAAAAGTACACACACACAGCAACACAACACAAATGGGTTAAAACGAACTCTAGTGTGACGGTTTGCCTAGCAAACCGCCAAAGAGCAAATATGTTCGTCGAGTACAATAGTACCCGGCGAAAGAAGGAAAGAACGGTGAGCGCACAAAGCGCGATAGGGGACAGAACGGGAGACGGGACGGACGGCGAGAGATGCCGAACGAGTACCGCTCGAAACGGGAAACCAGACGGACAAACGGGAGCGTCGGGCGAACAGCGCGCGACGAAACGGGAAAACGGTACGGACGAGAAGCAAACGTCGAGTGGGTAGCGAGCGACGGGACGAGAAGCCGGGATAGAACGGATGGGAGATGGTAAACCACAAGCGAAAAGGTGGGAAGATCAATGCTAGCAGACCACAGCAACAAACTCAATCAAACAAACTAGCCGTAACTCCAGAATAAACATAAGTCACACCCTAGAAAGAGGGAGAGGAGCTACTGCCAGGTAAACTAGCACAAAACATTATGGGCTTTATATACGGCATCAAAACATCAAACAATTTACGGCAACGAAGTAGTATAACCCAATTCAAAAAGGCCAGGAAATTTAATAGCCGTAACTCCAGAACGAATTTAGGTCACACCCTAGCAAACCACCATACCCAGACTACAGAAGTGCATATTACCAAAATTAATAAAGCTACAACAACTTGCTAGAAGACAAGTGTGGTGAAATTCACGAAACAAACCAGCCGTAACTCCAGAATGAACTTAAGTCACCCCATAGCGAGGAACGAGACTAAACAACCAGCCAGCATACTAGCAGGGAAAATTTACTACAGCGAAAACGCAACATACTACATCATACAAGAGATTAACGGGGGATAGAAAGAAACACGGTGACATGGAAACAAAAAGACGGAAACTGAAAAATGAAACCAGATAATCTGCGGAACGGCAGGTAGTGTATAACTCAAAAAATGGGGAGAGCGAAAAATTTAGTAAAGCGCTATTGGAGAGAACCAATCACAAACTAACCCGTAACTCGTGAGTAAACTAAGTCACATCGCCAGTCAGCGGGTAGACTCCCACAACAACGCAACACTAACTGACATTCAGTTTATCAAAAGCTTGAGTGAGTTCCGCCTCCTCGAACACATGACGGGTGCGAAGCGTTTTCCGACGGCGCTTAGAGAGCTTTTTTGGTCGGGAGCGTTTTATCAGGGAGCGGAGTTTGTTCTTATGTGCTAACACTATAGTGAGTGTTTTCAGCTTAAGCGCAGGCTTTTGGTGTAATGCTCTGTACTCTTTATGTAAATTAGGATCTTTTTGTTTACGTTTAGACACAATGTCTTTCACTATGTGGATGGTAATTAGAGTACTACGCTTGAGATGATCGTAAAAATCAGGAGATCCCTCTCAGGGGCAATACACTATAGCTTCTATGCGCTCCTGATACTCTTCAAGCACTGCAATAAGCTGCGGAGGTGTTAAAGGCTTATTGTTGTTACTGCGATGACGGGACAATGAATTGTTCACCACATCATGCCATATAACTAGCGTCGTTTTATCGCGGAAGAAATGTCTCAATTGGAACTGAGCTGTTTTTGTACTTTCACCGCGTTAGGATTGAAACTCAGACCCGGTAATGCGTAAATTCCTTTTTTATATTGGTCTTGTAACGCTTGAGGCAAAGTTTTTATGGCATGATGCAGTGAACTGGCAGCTTAAAAAAACCATATAATGTTTTTTACAACATAACTGATGTGAGCTTTGCTCAGACTCCGAACCTTTGTGTTAAATTCACAATTATCACGACTTTCCAAGGTTGAGCGCTTATTTGGAAAAAAAACCTGAGTTTTTTTCCAAATTTGAAATGGATCAAATTGTTCTTTTTTTCTTTTAAATTGACAATTTTAAGCCTTTATTGCATCCCGGATTAATAACCTTTTTCTATAAATTTCTAAGAAATTTTCTCACAATTGGTCAATTTCTTCAAACTTTTTTTTTGCTTCGCGAGATATAAGGCGTATACAGCTTTTTTGCAATTCAGAGATACCAAAACGTACTACTGCTAATTGTTCAAAAATCGGCCAAATTTTTTCAAATTTGATGGGTTTTTTTGACAAACAAACAAAAATGGGGTAGGTTATCGGTGACGGGGGATAAATGATAATACCAGATTATAGTAAATGAAACCGAATAAAAATTGAGGGTGGTTGCTAAATTTGCCGGTTTAATAAATTTAGAGCGTCAGAAAGAAATAGTGAGTTCAGTCGAGTCTTAAATTTTTTTTCGTGTTTTAGACTGTGAATCTCTTTTCCTGTGAATCATCACGTACAACTTTGAGAGGTTGATCCACAGAAGACAAAGTGTCCGCATATAAATCAGCACAAGGTCCACCACTTCGCTCAAATTTTGCACCATAAATTGAGGTTGTTGTCTTCGTATAAGATCCAAAGCACAGCCTAATTTGTCATCCAATAACCGTTACCTTTATACCCAAATTACGTGCTGTTATAATTCAGTCAACATCTCATTTACGCTCAGACCATTGACCCGGCATTGAGTCCCAGTCCCACCCAGAAAGGCCACTTGTCACTCTGTGAAATGTATCCAGATGAAAACACCATGTTGACTAAGGCCTCGATTGTTATTGGTCCGTCCACTGACACTCAAAGATGACGCCACTGCCTTTGTTTTCCCAATCGCAGACTTTTGAACATTGTGTACGACAAGTTTAAAGGAATTCCGTTCGGGGCGATGCAACAATTTATTCAAGGGTGTCAGTTAATTGTTTTATAGGATTTTCACAACGATTAGGCTAAATAAAATGCCGAACAAGCGTTTTTGTTTTAAACGAAAGGTGGCTCAGTAAGGAGCGGCACCAACGATATAGCTGATAAGAACAGTGTTTTTTTTTCGATTGCAAAGATGAGTAAGCAACTGTATGTAAAGTAACATCAAGGCAGAAAAGCATCGTTTACTTACAGGCAAATCTAGCTTGATCTTTTTTAGCAGGTAATTATCTGAGCCGATTTTCGGCTCAGATTGGTAACCGATACGTTTTTTGAAACATAAAAATATTAAGCCTAAAAAGAGCGCAATCGATTTAGTATATTAGTAGGCTCAACGAAAGTTATGCTAAACGAACTTTTTCCGAGCTTTCTATGCCAAAAAGAAGAGATTTTATGTGCATTCAATCTTTTTGTAAGGCTTACATGGTTAAGAAATTACGTAATCTTTTCTCGCTGGGTGGATCGAATAGATTGTTCATTTCCCGCTTTATTTAAATAGCGCTTTAAATAGGTTGTTCATTTAGTTTACTCAGTAACAAATTAACAAAAGATTGCTAAAATTTGTTGTCCATTTCAATATCACATTTTAGAGCGGTTTTGCATAATCATATATGGTTGCATATTGTCCTTACTTTATTTCTTAGTGCGCTCTAACTATGAAACAAACAAATATCACAAATGCTCCTATTCTGCTCACCAAGCGTTCATATTTGATCCTGGTTTGACTACCAAGAATTGTACAATTTTGTTTGTTTAATTTTTGTTATTAATTGTCACTGAATGGGCATCAGCTTTTGATTACCTGGTATGACCGCAAATTTGGACGCTATGTGTGCGAATAAGTCTATCGGTATGACTAAAATTTTTAGTTTTTCTAAAGTCAGGTTAGACCTGTAAATGCTTTTCAAAACGCTTGCAATTCCTTCTGCGTTTCACTGACAAATAGATTTGTAAAATTGGATGAAAACCATTGTTATTGCTTTAGCTCACCCAAATAGTCAAAAGATACTTTTCATGCAGTATCTATAACCGGAGGTTTTGGTAGCGAAAAACTATTTTCAGTTTTCCCAGCGGTGAAATACTTTCATTCGCCGTTTAAACTGAAAAAAAATGATTCACAATTACCGAGTATGTGGTGAAAAGGAATAGAACACGGCTTAAGTACAGCAGCGCTTTTTTCGCCGAGAACATTATTTAACAAATATATAATGTCAATTCAAGCTGTATTGATTACCAGTCGGAATCATTCTTGTATCGATTACCAGTCGGAATCATTCTTTCCAGAGCAACTGGAAAAATGGGTATTAAGTTACGTATCTTACTTTTTATGTCATAAGTGAACAATATGTTTGTTAGTAATGACAAACTATGCTATAAGTTAAAATACAGCTTTCCTTAGAGCTTTATACAAAAAGCTGCGGAAATTGGAAAAAAAGCAATTCATCTCCGTTTAGCATCTAAATGCCCTGGATGCTAATATCCGAAAACTTTTGTGATAAACTTCTAAAACTAAACCAAATGAATCGTTTTTTTTTCAAATCTTGCTAAAATGCTCTATCAAATCTTTTTTACACGAAGAATTTGTAAGCAAATTGCAATTGTGCATGTCAGACGCCACAATTATATGAGATCCCCGCTTAAAAAAGACAAAATTATATAGCATCTACGCTTTGAAACGATAAAATGTTTTTGTTCAGATGTACTCTTAGAAACTAAAAGTTATGTAAGACCATTTGCATAGAACCGACGATGTTTTAACTTTGGCGCGTTAAGCGTAGATTTTTCGATAATTTCAACACTTGCATTTTTTTTAGTTTTGACACTTCCGTCTGGAATACCATATTTTGGTGAACATTTTCAGCATATATAAAAAGATATGCGTCTTGGAGTCATGTGGAGTCGAACTAAAACTTAATGTCGAAATGAAGTAAAAAATTGAATCTTAAAAATTATTTTTAAAAAATAGTTGTCGGATTCGTTACTAATAAGTCTGTATCAAAACCAGACAAAATAAATAATGAATATCCACGACGAATACTGAATTTGTTAACATTCTAATGCACAACCCAAAAATTATACTTAAAAAGGGATAATAAAACTGCGATTTATGCCAGATGTAGTTGGTGAAAACACAATCTACAGTTTTGGAGTTTCAATTCATAATATCTATCTAAATCATATCAACCACGTATAAGCATGACAATGTATAAGCATCATAAAGTTCTAAGCAACGTATAGGTATTAACAACCAATGTAACAAGTGAAACTTAGACGGCAAGATTTTTTGATGCTCATTTAACAGGTTTTTCCGTCTGATGTCATTGACTTCAAAACAGTTCGTATTCAATCGGTAATTGTCCAGAAAACCTAAAAATATTCAGCCGAAAACCAGCTTAATTGATACATATAGTGGTTATATTTACTTAAAATAAGGTTAAATGAACTTTTTCGAAAGTTTCTACGTATATTAGAACGTTTTATACGCATTTAAATTCGTATTTAAATACTCGATTCTGACTGGCTAAAAATATCTCGCTTACTTATTTACTTCGTAACATCCTCCGGCCCGGAAGAAGATGATGGGAAAGCTGGTACAAGTTTTACAAGCGGGCGGACGAGTGAACCGGTCGACGTACGTAAAACGGCGGAGCGCGCGACGCTATCGGAGCCGCAACGGAGTTCCACAATCCGAGCGGTAGGGTAGTAACCCCTAGGGTTGGTTTCCTCAACTATCCAAACCAAGTCACCGGTCTTAAGGTGTTGCTCGGCAGACGTCTGCCACTTAGAGCGTCGGCTCAGCGTCGGTACATACTCTCTGATCCAACGGGACCAGATCGCATTAGCGTACGATTGAGCACGGGCGTAACGTATACGATGGTCAAATTCATTATCGCCGACAATAGACGGAATACCGGTAGAGTATTCTCCTAATAGAAAGTGGTTAGGCGTTATGGCGTTCAAATCGAACGGATCAGCGCTTACGGGTGTTAAAGAACGGTAATTGAGAGCATTCTCCACGAGACAAAAGGTAGTATGCAGCACCTCATCCGTGAGGCGACGCGTGCCAAGAATAGTATACAAGACGCGCTTGAAGCTGCGTACCAACCTCTCTCAGATACCACCCTGATGCGGTGCGCTGGGTGGACTGAACATCCACTTTATATCTTTGTGAGTGAGCTCATCTGCAATGTTGACAACGTTCGAATTTTCCATGCTTTCTCGGAGTTCTTTCTCCGCTCCAATAAAGTTAGTGCCATTGTCGGACCAAATCATGGCAGGTGTACCCCTACGTGACACAAACCGCTCAACTCCTATGACACAAGAGCTGGAGTCCATGGATGTAACTATCTCGACATGGACAGCGCGAGTAGTGAAACAGGTGACGAGGAAGCCCCACCTTTTCTCAGTAGTACGGCGGACAGTAACATAGAATGGCCCAAAGTAGTCAACGCCAGTGTTCGTGAAGGGAGGAGACTGGTAATCAAGTCTCGCCTTAGGTAAGTCAGACAGGATTGGTTGCATAGTTACGGCTATATTCTCGGCATCTCAGGCAGTGTGCTTCGATGGAACGTAAGATGATCTTAGTTTCAGCACTATATAGTGTTCCTGCACAATTGATCTTAAGTATCCAACGCCTTGGTGATAATGCTTTATGTGCGTGTATTCAAGGAAAACTTTTACAAACGGATGACGTGCATCTAAGATGATTGTGTACTTTACGTTAAACCCAACTTCCATTAACCACTTGATGCGGCCCGAGGAACGGATTAGCCCAATTGGACTAATAAACGGTGAATGTGGAGCAATTCGGCTACTCCGTTTAACAAATTTATTGTCAAGAAGACCTTTTCTTTCGGTTTCAAAAGACTCTCCTTGCACCAAGTACTGTAGATGACGCTCGGCTTCGTCAAGCTCAGTATGGTCAGTAATGCTACCATTGAGGTTACGGTGGCCGGCATGTTTCGGTAAAAGCCGGAGAACGTATGCGGCAATGCGCAAGTACTTTTGACAAGAACTAAACTTATCAAACGGAAAAAATGAAGGAGCGGGAGTTATCTGTTTTTTGACAGATGTAGTCAGATATACAGTGTCTTCTGTAGTGACTGCTTGGTTGACGCCAAGTTTGATGTTTTCAATGACGTCTTTGTTCGGTACAAATGGGAAACGTGAAATAGTTAGGAAATGTGGACCTTTGACCCAACTTCTTAGTTGCAAAATCTCAGCGGACATTCCACGCGTGCCAGCGTCAGCTGGATTATCCTTAGTTGCGACGTGGTTCCATTGGTCAACGCTGGTATACTCCAAAATTTTGCAAACAATGTTTGCAACAAAGAATGGTTGCTTTTCATTAGAGTTAATCCATTGGAGACTGGTTGTGCTGTCTGTCCACATGATTAATTGGTTAACCGTTACAGTAAGTGCTTGTGTAATTTCCCTTTTCAGTCGAGCGGCAAGTAGAACTGCTTGTAATTCGAGTTTTGGGACAGTCATTACTTTCATTGGCGCCACGCGCGTTTTCCTCAAAGCAAACGCAAGCTCTGTTTTTTTCTTCGCCCGCGGGAGTTCTTACTCGGGCTCTCAGGAATGCGACCGCACTGAAAATATCCTGGGAACTGTCACCGAACATATGCAACTCTATAGTATCAAAGCGTCCACTAAAGTAACTTCGGGGAATTTTGATGTTTTCAAGCTTTGGTAAGTCCGCACTCCAAACCAAAAATCTTTGAACCATGTCTTGTGGAAGCTCGTCATCCCATTGTTGTCCAGTGACACGCCAGATGTCATTTAAGAGCAGTCGAATATCGACAGTAAACGGTGCAACAAGACCAATGGGGTCAAAGACTTTCGAGACAAGACTTAGAACCAAGCGTTGCGTGAGGGACTTGCTGATAGCGCAGATTGAACCCCTACTCACAACTAAAATTTCATTAGTGTGATCCCACTTTAGCCGTAGCACATGCGATGAATCCTCCTGACATGACACAATAACCTTGGGCTCAGTAGTTTGAGGAGAAACATCTATCCGATCAGCCAGATTTGTCACATTGCTTACAAACTTCGTAAGCTTGAACCCACCGAGATGGAGAAGATGTACCAATTCCTTCGATCTATTGATGGCTCTCTCGAGAGACTCCACTGAGTCAAGGTAATCCTCCATGTAGAAGTTTTCAAGGACGAATTTTGTAGCTTCGGGTTAAAACTTGGCATTGTCTCTCGCAGTGTGTTGTAACGCATAGTTGGCGCATATGGGCGAGTCTTTAGCCTCAAATAAATGGCGCGTACATTGATACACTACAACGTTAGTTGTGGGGTCCTCCCGCCACAGAAAGCGAAGTGTTGGTTGATATGATGGTAATACGCCAAATTGTAGAAACATTCCCTCGATGTCGGCAGAGAAGGCACATGGATGTTGTCGGAAGCGAAGAAGTACGTAAATTAGGTTTTGGAGCAGATCAGGGCCCGTCAGCAAAGATTTATTCAGTGAGGCACCATGAAATTTGCTGCTCCATTGAGCACCCTACGCACTTTACCTGGTTTGTTTGGGTTTAAAACCGGATGGTGAGGTAGGTACCACTCTTTGTCGGACCGGCTCTCAAACTTGTGAGCGTATGGAACCTCAATTACATACCCCTTATTTAGGTCTTCGTTGATGGTACTAGTATACTTCTCTCCAAGGTCTTCATCCTTGGCCAATCGTTTTTCGAGAGATTTTAGTTGCACATGGGAGGAGAAGTAATTATTTGGGAGCTTGGTGTCGTCTGCTGCCCACAGCATTCCGACATCGTATCTCAGGCCATTGTGTACGGTGGTACTCTCAAGGATTTCGTGAGCCCTTGCGTCTGATGCAGATCTTGAGTCGACCTGCTTGTTTGCCCCGAATGATTCAATATCGTACCATGACTTTTGGTCTTGGTTACTGAAGTGCTGTTATCTTCAGGCCTTGCCTTGGTTGCGCTTTGTTTCATAAGATCTTGGGCATCAGCCTTTTCTTTAAACCAATCGTTAAAGTCAAGGAGGGTAGGCTTAACCCAGTGCTTCTTAACCGTAAAGAGCGGCCATGACTCTTTCATGTTTGGTGGTAACTTCTGTACCGCTTGTTTAAGTAGGGAAGCGCTCTTCAAGTCAGCATCATATGATAGTGACTTGAAAACCCCAACGAGGCTGGATATTGCTGCAGAATAATTAATGATGTTATCACTATTGTGCATTTTAAGAGGTAGAAAATTGCTTAGCTTATCCAAGTGTGCACATACGACTGCATGTGGCTGGCCAAATTTACGTTCTAAATTCCTTAGTGCACCCTTGTACATTAAATCACAGTAAGCAAACTCGGCGATTGCAATCTTTGCTTTTCCGGTGACAAGTGTTTTAAGATACGTCAATTTAACGTCATCAGTGAGCGACTGATAGTCAATCGCGCTTTTGAATTGACCATACCACTAATGTCACTTTAATGGGTCGCCATTAAACTCTGCAAGTTTCCATTTTGGCAAGAGGTCATTTTTCTTGCTGGTTATTGCATCAGCCAACTCCCTAATCAATGACGCATTGTCTGCTAATGAGGTGGCGGGCGCAGACACCTGCGGACCACTCCAACCCAACAGTGTGGGCCCAACATAAGGATTTGTTGGCTGAAAAACCGGAGTGGCTAGACCAGGTACAATATTACTTGTAGTTGCGATCGGGTTTTCCTGTTGTGTGCCGGATGGTGATTGCATATCAATGAAAAGGAGGTGAATTCAAATATATTTGTTGAGGAAAATTAGTAACTGATGGTGCGATGTGTGCCTGTACTTTTGGAGCAACATTATTTTCGGTAGTAATGTCTTGGTAGACTAATGACGGTCTGTGCTGCGGAAAACGCCAATGACTCATTTTTGGCACAAAATTTTGGCCAAGAGGGATATTGGGCATAATTGGGAAAGGAAGAGCAACAGAACGTACAATTTTGTGTACTCGGTTATTACTATTCTGAAAATTGTTGTTAATGAGAGGCTGGTTAATCAAAGGGGCGTGTGAGATGGGAGCAGTGAAGTTAGGTGCGAAGACAGGGTTCGGAATGGGAAAGTCATTAGGACGAGCGGGTTCGGAGTTGTGCTGTTGAGTGTTTGGACTTGATGGGGCGCTTGGGAGCAAGGGAACGTTTTTTACGGGGGCTGGATGATTTGTTGTCGGAAAAGGAGGAAGAGTGGCGTTTGGTGCTCGGGGGACACAATTAATTTGTTGTCGGGAGCATATTCGTTGGGCCAAATTATTCTTGGGCAGACTTGATGTTTCAGGTCCCCTGGATTGTGAAATTTGAAGTTGTGCGTTGGGAAATACTTCGGATGTATTATTTTGGTTTCTTTGCGGTGCGAACGGCTGTGGTGGAATGGGCTGTTGAATGGGCGGAAAAGAAGCTCCTGGAGCGTGTACAGAAGGCGGCTAGCTGTCCGCGCTTCCTTGGTTAGTTATGCTTGGAAGCGCCATGCCCTGCTGGCCTGTTTGATCCATTTGCGCCCTTAGGTGCGCCTGGTACAACGCCTGTGTGTGTGTTAGCAGCAGCCAAAAAATTTTCAGGTGGAGTATAATAAGGATCGAGTTGTTGCAAAGTCTCATTGCTTAAAATGTAATTGCCTCGACAATTTTTTGGAATAGAATGACTTGAAATTTCAGTGTTTTGATCTTCCACTGTTTTGCCGTTGTTGTGGCTAGGACATTCTGGAGGGTCAATGATAATCTCTGGTCACTGGTTCACTAGTTTTCTCCTCATTGTGAAAACTTAAAGCAAGTGAGGTGTTGATCCAGTCTTGGACTGCTTTTTCACTTCTCATTGAGCTCCTACCACTTGCAGTTGTTTCAGATTGGCTGCTTTTAGAAACGGCGTCCAGCGATTCAAATTCTTGCACAGTTGCCTCTGCCAACCGTTTCCTGTTGTTTTTCTCCAGTTCATCTAATTCCATTTGCTTTTTATGTTTAGCAAAGCGAATGGCTGCCTCATTCTGTTTTTCAATTTCTTCGCGTTTCGTTTTAGCAATTACCTAATCATGTTTACGCTGACTAGATGTTTTTGACGAGGTCATCAGTGAGGGAAGTCTAGAACGAATGGAAAACCTTGGTTCCTGGAACTCACTCACTTTATCATCAGCAGAATTGATGTAGTTTTGTGCTGAAGCGAGTATCTTGTCGTTCTTAGTTTTCACTGCTTCCAAGTAAGACTCTAATGAAGGAACAAGTGCACTTGGATCTTCCGTTTTTCCAGCAAATGCAATAAGGTCCTCATTTTCGTCTACAACAGTCATAAATGCTTCATTGCACTTTGTTACTAGGCGTTCGACTTTCACTTGCCTACTTTGACTATTTATACAATGAAGAGTATTTTAGAATATAATAGAATGTATAGCATGCAATTCGGCCTCACGCTTTGATCTGGCAGCGTACAACTTTTTGACTTTTTGATCGAGACAATTAGACATCAGGATGTTATTATTTCCAAAAACCAGCAAAACTACCACTGCACACGGTTATCTATTATATGCACACTCCAAACAAATAAAACCCACGCAAAACAAACCCAACGCAAAAGACACCAAACACAGAAAACTGTAGACATTCTGTAAAACAAGCCGCCCAAAGAGCAGAAAAGGTCGTCGAGCACACAGTGCCGGACAAAAACAGAACTGGAGCGCTGAACGCTATGCGCTCAAGGCGGAGGGAGACAAAGAACACACGTGACGAAACGGAAACGTTACCAACGGGAAATCGAGCGAGCAACGCGCGACGCAACGGAAACGGGAAAAGCGAGAAGTCGAGCGCGCAGTGCGCGACGGAACGGAAACGGGACGGACGGGAAGTCGAGCGAAAAACGCGCAACGCAACGAAACGGGACGGTGGGAAAGAATTGGCGGGAAATGAAGTCGGAAAGAACTATGTTAGCAAACCACAGCAAAAACTCAACCAAACAACCTAGCCGTAACTCCGGAACAAACTTAAGTCAAACCCTAGGAAGAAGGAGAGAAGCTACTGCAAGACAATCTAACGTAATTCGTTATGGACTATAACGACAAATTTAACGACAAACTAATTTACGGCAATGCAGTAGTATACTAAAAGGATGCAAAGGTCGAGAAATTTTCTAGCCGTAACTCCAGAATAAACTTAAGTCACATCCTAGCAAAACCCAAACCACAACAAACAATCCGCATACTAACGGTATTAAACAAAGTACCTCAAAATTGAACAAACTACAATAGTGTATTTGTAGACTAAGACAGTTGGAAAAGTCAAGAGACAATCCAGCCGTAACTCGAGAATGAACTTAAGTCACACCCTAGAAGGCGAAAAGACCAAGCCATTCAGCAACCATACGGATACACACAAATATACAGCAGCAAAATCAATATACTACAACAGGAGGGCTAGTAAATTAGTAAAGTTGAAAAGTCAAAAGACAACCCAGCCGTAACTCGAGAATAAACTTAAGTCACACCCATGAAATTGGCTGCTTTTAGAAACGGCGTCCAGCGATTCAAATTCTTGCACAGTTGCCTCTGCCAACCGTTTCCTGTTGTTTTTCTCCAGTTCATCTAATTCCATTTGCTTTTTATGTTTAGCAAAGCGAATGGCTGCCTCATTCTGTTTTTCAATTTCTTCGCGTTTCGTTTTAGCAATTACCTAATCATGTTTACGCTGACTAGATGTTTTTGACGAGGTCATCAGTGAGGGAAGTCTAGAACGAATGGAAACCCTTGGTTCCTGGAACTCACTCACTTTATCATCAGCAGAATTGATGTAGTTTTGTGCTGAAGCGAGTATCTTGTCGTTCTTAGTTTTCACTGCTTCCAAGTAAGACTCTAATGAAGGAAAAAGTGCACTTGGATCTTCCGTTTTTCCAGCAAATGCAATAAGGTCCTCATTTTCGTCTACAACAGTCATAAATGCTTCATTGCACTTTGTTACTAGGCGTTCGACTTTCACTTGCCTACTTTGACTATTTATACAATGAAGAGTATTTTAGAATATAATAGAATGTATAGCATGCAATTCGGCCTCACGCTTTGATCTGGCAGCGTACAACTTTTTGACTTTTTGATCGAGACAATTAGACATCAGGATGTTATTATTTCCAAAAACCAGCAAAACTACCACTGCACACGGTTATCTATTATATGCACACTCCAAACAAATAAAACCCACGCAAAACAAACCCAACGCAAAAGACACCAAACACAGAAAACTGTAGACATTCTGTAAAACAAGCCGCCCAAAGAGCAGAAAAGGTCGTCGAGCACACAGTGCCGGACAAAAACAGAACTGGAGCGCTGAACGCTATGCGCTCAAGGCGGAGGGAGACAAAGAACACACGTGACGAAACGGAAACGTTACCAACGGGAAATCGAGCGAGCAACGCGCGACGCAACGGAAACGGGAAAAGCGAGAAGTCGAGCGCGCAGTGCGCGACGGAACGGAAACGGGACGGACGGGAAGTCGAGCGAAAAACGCGCAACGCAACGAAACGGGACGGTGGGAAAGAATTGGCGGGAAATGAAGTCGGAAAGAACTATGTTAGCAAACCACAGCAAAAACTCAACCAAACGACCTAGCCGTAACTCCAGAACAAACTTAAGTCAAACCCTAGGAAGAAGGAGAGAAGCTACTGCAAGACAATCTAACGTAATTCGTTATGGGACTATAACGACAAATTTAACGACAAACTAATTTACGGCAATGCAGTAGTATACTAAAAGGATGCAAAGGTCGAGAAATTTTCTAGCCGTAACTCCAGAATAAACTTAAGTCACATCCTAGCAAAACCCAAACCACAACAAACAATCCGCATACTAACGGTATTAAACAAAGTACCTCAAAATTGAACAAACTACAATAGTGTATTTGTAGACTAAGACAGTTGGAAAAGTCAAGAGACAATCCAGCCGTAACTCGAGAATGAACTTAAGTCACACCCTAGAAGGCGAAAAGACCAAGCCATTCAGCAATCATACGGATACACACAAATATACAGCAGCAAATTAATATACTACAACAGGAGGGCTAGTAAATTAGTAAAGTTGAAAAGTCAAAAGACAACCCAGCCGTAACTCGAGAATAAACTTAAGTCACACCCATGAAAGCTATAAGACCTAAACAACAAACCAACATACTAGCATACTCAACATGCTACAGCAAAATCAACAACATGCTTCATCACATATGACATACCACATTGAAATCCGGAAAAGAAGCGCAAGAAAACGAAATGCGAACTTTTGGGAGAGCAACGTTATTGAAAAAACGGACACACGGAAAATTGAAAAGTTGAAGGACAAAAAAGGACGCGGATGAAACGGTACAAAAACGAACGGCAAGGAAAATTTATAGTTATTCAATTTTTTTGTAGGCCAGAGGTTGTGAAAATTTTCGCAACTTTTTGTGTTTATTGAGTTTCACTCAATTTACGCACCTTCTTGTTGAGAAAATGATTTTTTTCGGCAAATTTATCAAAAATTTTAATGCTTTTGTCCATTTTTTTCTATTTTTGGTCAATTTTATGGCAATTTTATTCAAAACGGAACGGTAATCCATTAACTGGCAGTTTTATGCTCGAAAATACGGTATATCAATTTTCGGTAATAAATTTCTAATTTTTTTGAATTGCCTCAAAATTGACCAAAAGTTTTCAAAATTGAA